>NC_142747.1:8224586-8432086 GCF_051943395.1 Hippocampus bargibanti | reverse complement strand
CGGCTGCGAATGACCGTGTGGTGCTGAACATCACCAAGTCCGACATAAACATAAGCATGCGTGTGTTCAGGGACATTCGTGTATGCCAACATGATGCCAAATAACTGCCACATAACAGTAGATAAATAGATAGATAGATTGCAACATGTTACAGGGCCAAGCACACAGACCGCACACATTATATAATAACAGCTATCATACGGCAGCCAGCCGTCCACTCAAAACACACTCGCCATACCCCTGATGAAAGACTCCATCCCTCAACACGTCTCCGTAACAGCCTTCCAGGCAGCGACAGCCTTCGTTGGCAACGCTGACGCATTGAAAGACCACCATGTCCTCGTAGACCAGCCCCAGCAACGAGTTGTTCACCCAGCGAATCATCTCACCACCGACGGGGGGCTTCTCTCTCTGAGCCCCCCTTTTGTCTTCCCGCAAGAATGGAAAGGAAGGGAGCACGGAGGGAGGTGAGGTGGACGAGGCAGGCAGGGAGATTTTCTTGAGCAGGCTTAGGGCCACTGATCTTCCCCCTCGGCCGGCTCTGATCTCCTAATAACCGGCTTACGTCGCCCTTCGCGCCGGCTGCCAAAGCGGACACACCGAGGGTCTCGGGGGCGAGTTTGCCTCCATCATAAATAGCATGCGTTGATTGAGCCTCTACATGGAGGCGGGTGATTCCAAGCACTAACCTGGTCGTTGCCATGTCGAGAGCCGCTAGTTTCGCCCTCTGTGAGCAGCTTCATTCATGCAGCGACGGGAGGGAAAGGAGGGGGAGACGAGGGAGGATGGATACCAGATCATGCCGGGAGAAATGGATGAAAATAAAAGTGGAACACGCTGGAAGAAGACAGGGCGGCGGTGCAAAATTAGACTGGGTGGCGGGGGGCTGCATTGGAAGTGTTTTATCCTTTGCTCTGCTCTTTGTCTAATTGAGGTTGGTAGGCTCCGTCAAACAAGCTGCCATGTTTCATCTTCATCCTCTTCTTTGCTCCTCCACCTTTTGGATCGTCTGCTTGATTTGTACGACCACCCCAATGAAGCTCTTCCCTTTTTATTTTGTATTTCTTTATTTTTTCTGCTCTCCGTCAAATCCGATGATAGGCTGGATGCAACGCCAATGCCTCTTTCCCCTCTCTTCTGGCAACCAATTCAGGATATCTGGCGTCATCTAACATCATAAATAAGTATAATTTGTAGACCCTCACCTTTTCCAGTCTTATTTCTTATTGCAATGCAAAAAACACCATGTTATATTCGGGCTAAGATGGTAACAGTGATTTTTGTTATTTTTATTTTTTTAATGAATCAATTCAAAAAGATATGAGAGCATCATCAAAAGTAAAAAAAAAAGATAAAAAGTGAGGTCAAATTTGGTTTCAAATACACACAATCTGTTTTTTTAGCTGAATAACAAACAAGTAGCCTGTGAATCTGTGGTGTGGCAATGTGCTTGTTGACACCGAATAGATGCATGTATTGACTGGCCTCAAGACTGAGGTCCTTATGTCCCCCGAGCGATTGGGAATCATGTGGACAAATGCTTTAGCAACGTAAAAGCCGTGTTGTATGAAGCAGTGTACGCTTGTCACAAATCTCAACTCGTGAAGATCACTATAGCAACAGAGATTTAGATATTCAGCTTGTGACTAAATATGCTCTTTTGATTTGTTGACTGAGTAGGAAATAAAGCAGGAAAGTGACAGATCATTTCGTCCTTGTGAAAATAATCACCTGTTTGTGAAATTATTGCATGAATATCTCTCATCTCATCTCATTTTCCGTACCGCTTACTCCTCATTAGGGTCGCGGGTTGCTGGAGCCTATCTCAGCTGTCTTCGGGCACGAGGCGGGGGACACCCTGAATTGGTTGCCAGCCAATCGCAGGGCACACAAAGACATACAACAGTCACTCTCACACACACACCTAGGGACAATTTGGAGTGGTCAATCTGCCTGCCATGCATGTTTTTGGAGTGTGGGAGGAAACCGGAGGACCCGGAGAAAACCCACGCGGGTCACAGGGAGGCCGGACCGGGACGCGAACCGGTGACCTCTGCACTGTGAAGCCGGTGTGCTAACCACTCGACTACCGGGCCGCCCGTTATTGCATGAATATATGCCACAATATTTAGTCTCACAGAATCATAAAAATCATACACATGGTAAGTCCCCACAACATTCAGTATACCTGCAAATTAACCAGTTATATGTCATTCATTATGGATTAGAGCAGGGGTGTCAAAGTCATTTTTTTGCCGCGGGCCACATTGTAGTTACGGTTTCCTCTCGGGGGCCGTTATGAATTTGGGGTATCCATTAGAATGTTTCATCCCTTCCACATATTACATATAGAGCGCACACCAAATTAATGAAAACTAGTTTTCAAATTTGAAGTAAAAAATATCCTGTTTTTGCTGTTTTAATTCATGGGACAATTTGAACCTCTGGTTCGGACTTTAGATCATACACTTGACATGCGTGATTTGCTTTCGCGGGCCGAATGAAATGATATGGCGGACCAGATTTGGCCCCCGGTCCTTGACTTTGACACCTGTGTATTAGAGGCTCAACTCATCATCAGCATGCTAATTTATGATTTTTGTGTGTGTCAAAAACCCAAATTCCCGTCACATTTATCTCAAACAGGACCAAAAGGAAAAGCTAAAGTAAAACAAGCTTTCTACTTGCACCACTTGGTTACAGTCTTTCCACTAAATAAGCTCTAAATCTCTTAAATCCGATGGGCTCAAGCGGTCCAAACGTTCCGATCCACAATACCCGCAGAGTTCCGGGCCTTTCTAAAGGCTTTCTTTGTTTTTATGGTTTTAATGACCCCTGGAAAGAAAAAAAAAAACATCTGGCAAAAGTCCCATCATCCTGTCTTGCGGCTGCGAATGACCGTGTGGTGCTGAACATCACCAAGTCCGACATAAACATAAGCATGCGTGTGTTCAGGGACATTCGTGTATGCCAACATGATGCCAAATAACTGCCACATAACAGTAGATAAATAGATAGATAGATTGCAACATGTTACAGGGCCAAGCACACAGACCGCACACGTTATATAATAACAGCTATCATACGGCAGCCAGCCGTCCACTCAAAACACACTCGCCATACCCCTGATGAAAGACTCCATCCCTCAACACGTCTCCGTAACAGCCTTCCAGGCAGCGACAGCCTTCGTTGGCCACGCTGACGCATTGAAAGACCACCATGTCCTCGTAGACCAGCCCCAGCAACGAGTTGTTCACCCAGCGAATCATCTCACCACCGATGGGGGGCTTCTCTCTCTGAGCCCCCCTTTTGTCTTCCCGCAAGAATGGAAAGGAAGGGAGCACGGAGGGAGGTGAGGTGGACGAGGCAGGCAGGGAGATTTTCTTGAGCAGGCTTAGGGCCACTGATCTTCCCCCTCGGCCGGCTCTGATCTCCTAATAACCGGCTTACGTCGCCCTTCGCGCCGGCTGCCAAAGCGGACACACCGAGGGTCTCGGGGGCGAGTTTGCCTCCATCATAAATAGCATGCGTTGATTGAGCCTCTACATGGAGGCGGGTGATTCCAAGCACTAACCTGGTCGTTGCCATGTCGAGAGCCGCTAGTTTCGCCCTCTGTGAGCAGCTTCATTCATGCAGCGACGGGAGGGAAAGGAGGGGGAGACGAGGGAGGATGGATACCAGATCATGCCGGGAGAAATGGATGAAAATAAAAGTGGAACACGCTGGAAGAAGACAGGGCGGCGGTGCAAAATTAGACTGGGTGGCGGGGGGCTGCATTGGAAGTGTTTTATCCTTTGCTCTGCTCTTTGTCTAATTGAGGTTGGTAGGCTCCGTCAAACAAGCTGCCATGTTTCATCTTCATCCTCTTCTTTGCTCCTCCACCTTTTGGATCGTCTGCTTGATTTGTACGACCACCCCAATGAAGCTCTTCCCTTTTTATTTTGTATTTCTTTATTTTTTCTGCTCTCCGTCAAATCCGATGATAGGCTGGATGCAACGCCAATGCCTCTTTCCCCTCTCTTATTGCATTCCGGCTCTTCCTGTGGCTGCTGTTGCTACAGCGAGCCCGCTGCACTGCACGCTCAATTATTCATGTGCTTCATGAATGGAGGAGCTGACATCACCGGCATTCAGGTTGCTTTACAGGCTGAGCTCCCTTCTAAATCTCGCAAGGGGTCACTTTTTCACTTGGGCCCGTCAATGTTCATGCTTCCTGATAATACATTATTCGTATTTGTTGTCATATTGATACTTATATTTAATGGATGGGAGAAGTCGTTTATTTTTACTTCATCTATGAAGAACAGAAATTTTTCAAAGGATCTCAAATATGAGGCTTTAAAAATAAAAACAGAGGAGAGAGAGGGTGCTAGAAACTCCAAAAATGGACACATTCTGATCTCATCCCATCTCATTTTCTGTACCGCTTATTCCTCATTAGGGTCGCGGGGGTTGCTGGAGCCTATCTCAGCTGTCTTCGGGCACGAGGCGGGGGACACCCAAAATTGGTTGCCAGCCAATCGCAGGGCACACAAAGACATACAACAGTCACTCTCACACTCACACCTAGGGACAATTTGGAGTGTTCAATCTGCCTGCCATGTATGTTTTTGGAGTGTGGGAGGAAACCGGAGGACCCGGAGAAAACCCACGCGGGTTTGGGGAGAACATGCAAACTCCACACAGGGAGGCCGGACCGGGACGCGACCTCTGCACTGTGAAGCCAGTGTGCTAACCACTCGACTACCAGGCCGCCCACCACATTCTGATAATAATAATAATAATAATAATAATAATAATAATAATAATAATAATAATAATAATACATTTTATTTATAAGCACCATTCAAAACTCTCATTTACAGGATAATGTATCCTGCTGTAGTCCAACCAATAAAAAAATGTTCCATCAAAACACTAACTCACAAACCCGGTTGTTTGATTGTCCCTACAGGCATTTGTGCAACATAAAAAAAAGACAATATGCTCCATCATGCAGCATTGTGAAATGTTTCCAAGAAAGATCGATTGGTAATGAAGCATTGATGTATCAAACGTTGGTCACAAATTACTTCAATTGAGCGATCCGGTCAATATCCTGAACGTCAGTCGCAGGTTCAATTTTTGTAATATCGAGCAAATATCAGTCGGCTAAATCCTGTATATTTGAAGATAACTAGTTAGATACAGCATTTTCTGTTGCCAAACCAATCCTGGCGGAACATTTGTCCTTTCCTGTGTGCTAGTCCAGTGTTGGATTGTGTCACTGCAGGATGCAAATTCAAAGATAACATCGTGACTACTTTGTTAGGCAAAGTACAACATACGATGGGGAGGTGTGTTATAAAAATGTCATTAACTTGGCGTGAATGACATACAGTTCTAGAGAGAACAAATGCCTCCATCACATAAAAGGGAGGGTGTGCATTTTAGCAACTTGTCTTTGCCGACGGAGGGCTAACTGGGAAAAGTCTGACTGTGTCTTGGCCGTGCAGTTACCATGGTAGCCGCTCAAGCCATTCATGTTTTCCGTCACTTGAAGTGTTCCCAACTAGAGGAGGGAGTGTGTGTGTGCGTGAGTGTGTGTGTGTGTGTATTGAAGTCACAGCAAATGTCATATCCACTGCAAATATCAAAGTTGAGGCCCTTTCAAACCCAAAGCAATCGTTCGCTGTCATCATAAACACTTTCACAACGTTCAATTCAATTTCCTGCTATATTACATTAAAAAAAAAACAATGAATAAATACGCACAACCCACCGACAAGGTACATTGGTTGACTTCAATTCCTTCTCCACTTCTGCTACTAATTGAAGCAACAACATTCTAACATACTAATGAGGAATGCACGTATAAAGCAAGGCCTCACAGGATGACCTGGAGGTCAATAGGTCATTATGGTTGACTGCACCTTGAAGAGCAGTGCTCACCATAATCAAAGTGCTCTCACAGGCACGAAGGAAAGCCCCACATTATGTTTAAATTGAACTACATTTTGAATCAACAGCCACTCTAATGTCAATTGAATATAGGGACATTTAATTTAAATCAGACATTATAAATAAAAGTACCCCCTACATGTGTATGTATTCATTTATTTATTGAATCAGAATCAGAATCAGAATACCTTTATTCGTCCCGCAATGGGGAAATTTGCAGTCCACAGCAGCAATTGAAGAGGGATGGGGTTGGGGTGGGAGTGAAAGGATAGAAAACAAGATATTCTAAGCATAACAAAAATAAAAATGTCAACTGTATACTGTGCAAATGTAGATGTGCAAAAACCGTTCTATAAACAAGACTGTACATAGTGCAGAATCAAGAAATGCATTTAGATATATTGCAACAACCCATATTTACAAGTGTCCAGTTTTTTTTTTTTTTCACATGTGATCATTGGGAATTGTGAAGCCTGACAGCAGTCGGTAGGAACGAGCGGCGGTACCTCTCCTTCTTGCAGCGCGGGTGTAATAGTCTCTGGCTAAAGGAGCTACCCAGAGCTGTCAGGATGGGCAGGAGGGGGTGGGAGGGGCTGTCCGTCATAGCTTTTAGTTTAGCTAGCATCCGTCTTTTGCCCACCTCCTCTAGAGAGTCCAGCGAGCAGCCCACGACAGAACTGGCCCGCTTGACAAAGCGCTCCAGTCTTTTTCTGTCCCGGGTGGTGATGCTGCCTGACCAGCAGACAATGCCATAGTGGATGGCTGATGCCACCACAGAGTCATAGAAAGTCTTTAGGAGTGACCCCTGAACTCCAAAAGACCTCAGTTTCCTGAGTAGGAAGAGGCGACTCTGTCCCTTTTTGATTAGGGCATCCGTGTTCGTTGTCCAGTCCAGTTTATTGTTGAGAGTAACACCCAGGTACTTGTAGGAGGTCACCCTCTCAATGTCCGAGCCCTGGATGTTCAATGGTGCAGGTGACGATTGTTTCCTGCAGAAATCCACCACCAGCTCCTTGGTTTTGCCGGTGTTGATCTGGAGGTGATTCTGCTGGCACCAGTCCACAAAGTCCTTTGTCAGTCCCCTGTACTCCCTATCGTCTCCCTCTGTAATGAGGCCGACAATAGCTGAGTCGTCAGAGAACTTCTGAAGGTGGCAGGTTGGGGTGTTGTAGTTGAAGTCCGAGGTGTAGAGGGTGAAGAGGAATGGAGCCAGGACTGTTCCCTGCGGCGCGCCGGTGCTGCAGAGAAGCCTGCCCGACTCACAGTTCTTTACTCTCACGTACTGTAGCCTGTTTGTGAGGTAATCTGTAATCCAGGATGTGAGGTGATGGTCGACTCCGGCATGCTGCAGCTTGTCCCCCAGTAGACTTGGCTGGATGGTGTTGAAGGCACTGGAGAAATCGAAGAATGTGATCCTCACCGTGCTCCCAGCATTCTCCAGGTGCAGCAACGCCGTATGGAGGAGGTAGATGATGGCATCCTCCACACCGATGCTGGGCTGGTAGGCAAACTGCAGCGGGTCCAGCGATGAGCTTGCCAGCGGTCGCAGGTGGGCGAGGACGAGTCTCTCCAGCGTCTTCATCAGGTGAGACGTCAGCGCCACCGGTCTGTAGCTGTTGAGCTCTTTGGGGTTGGCAATCTTGGGCACTGGGACCAGGCATGACGTTTTCCACAGCTGTGGAACTCTGCCCAGCTTCAGGCTCAGGTTGAACAAGTGCTGGACAATGTCACACAGCTGGTCGGAGCAGGTCTTGAGGAGTCGGGAACTGATGTCATCCGGACCTGCTGCCTTCCTCACCTGCATCCTCCTCAGTTGGTTCCTCACCTGCGCAGTTGTGACAGACAGGCAGGAACCAGGAGGCAGAGTGGCGGCTGAGGGTGTGGCAACGGTTGGGAGGGCAGATGTTGGTTGTGGAAAGCTGGTCGTGAGAGGGGGCAGGGAGGGTAAGGCCACAGTGAGAGTTGGTGCAGGTGCAGCTACAGGGAAGTTGACGGTGGGCCGGGGGCGGCTGGCGTCTTGTCAAACCGATTGAAAAAGCGGTTCAGTTCATCTGCCCAGTCCTTGTCTTTTTCGTTCAATGTCACTGGGCTTTTGTGGCCTGAGATGTTTTTCAGGCCCTTCCAGACACCAGCGACATTGCTGGCTTGCAGCTGCTCCTCCATTTTCATCCTGTAGGCCTTCTTCCCCTCTCTGATCTTCCTCCTCAGTTGGATCTGCACGGCCTTCAGTTCCTCTCTGTTGCCCGACACAAAAGCCCTTTTCTTCTCCTTCAGGAGGACTTTTATGTCGGGATTAATCCATGGTTTGTTGTTGGCAAAACACCGCACAGTCCTGGTGGGTACGGTGTTTTGTTCACAAAAGTTAATGTAGTCTGTGATGGTGTTGGTGAGTGAGTCAATGTCTTCCCCATGAATCTCAGTAAAGAGCTCCCACCTGGTTGAATCAAAACAGTCCCGCAGAGCTTCTTCAGCTTCTGTGGACCATCTTTTGATCGTGCGGGTCACAGCTGGTTGCCTCTGGACAAGGGGTTTGTACACAGGCTACATTATTGATGTGCTTATTTAAACATGCAAATCAAACCTCTGAAGATGGAGGACTCTGATTCGCTGTGGTGACCCCTGAAGGGGGGGTATGTATGTATGTATGTATGTATGTATGTATGTATGTATGTATGTATGTATGTATGTATGTATGTGTGTATGTGTGAGTGTGTGTGTGCGTGCGTGTGTGTGTGTGTGCGTACATACGTACGTACGTATCAGTGACGTGCGGTGAGGTTCATGGCTGGTAAGGCACTGACATCACAGTCAGATTTACAAACATATGAACTCCACAGAGTAGCTTATTCACAATTTGATTGGCAACAGTTAACGTGTTTTGCTTAAAATGTCATGTCGGCATTCTTTATATAATGTATACAAACTGTAGCATAGAAAAAAGAATAAAAAAAACGTTATTACAGTAAAGTCTCGTTATATCGATATTCAAGGGAGTCCGAAAAAATATCGATATAACCGGGACTATCGATATATCCGACCCCGTTTGCATGTAATTTTCTCCGTGCGTGCATAGAAATAGTATCGATATAACCGGGACTATCGATATATCCGATATCGATATAACGAGACTTTACTGTATATTGTTACCTTTACTTATAAATGAAGTCCAAGTCTCTCTGTCTCAATGGAGATCACTGCCAGTGAAGAAAGTCGTCCTTGATCAGTCCTGTTCCGACTGTATGTTTCCAGTCTTTTGTGCTGAGAATGACCGCTCCACTGATGCTGTAGTAGCTGGAACAGTGAGCACGAGCTGGAGCGACTTTGTCGCTTCAGGAATTGTTTCAATGAGATCCTTCTTGGCCAAAAAGCTGAGAAGCTGTCCAGGAGATTTACATTGATCCCTCACCGTTTGCGAGCTAAACAGTCCGATGTTCTTCCTTTAATTATTATCTCCTGCTTCAATTGAAAGTTCAATTTAGAAAATTCTTTCAATTTAGATATGTAATCCACCATTCTGAAAATAAGGCCGCGCAACACGAAAAAATGACTGGATGGTTGCACTTAACTTGTTAACTGTTTACTGTAGCTTGCTGTCACTAATTATTATATTGCAGCCGAGGAGTCGCAAGAAGAATCGCTAATCACCAGCGCCGCCTGTCATGAGGCAGGAGAACTGTGTGCCTCACCTATGCACACAGTTAAAAAAAAACACTTTAGTACAGTGTTTATAATGTACAGTGACTGTACATTATATACACCAGCTAAACTGTAGAAATTTAGTTCATATACTAAAAGCTTTTGAACACTTTAATAGCGATATGCAGAGGGACAGCAATGCGGTCTCACTACAGAGCAAGCCGGCACAGTTAGCATAGTGATTGCGAAATCCATGGTGAGGCTCAGGCGGCTGCTGCCTCACCGCTCGTCTCCACTTAGTATTTGAACTGTAAATGTGAAAATTCAGCGATTTTGAAAAAAAAAAAATCAAAAAATGTTGATGTTAAATGGAAAAGAACGTTAAAGTACAAATCACTAAATAAATGACTGTTTAATTCATTTTGTCATTTGATATTTCCATGATGACAGGTGGGGCACAGCCTCACCTGCCTCCCCTGACTGCACGTCACTGCTACATATGTATGTATGTATGTATGTATGTATGTATGTATGTATGTATGTATGTATGTATGTATGTATATATGTATGTATGTATGTATGTATGTATGTACCGTATGTCTCCATTTATTTATTTATTTATTCATTAATTTATTTATTCATTTGTTTATTTATTTATTTATGGATGTATTTATTTATTAATTTTTATTCATTGCATTTCTTTCATACTAATTCAAGTTAATTCAAATTGTTCTCATAAAATCCACTCTTTATGAATACTGTAGTCAGGTTTGACACGATATTAACGTTGTGATGTACTGTACAGTTATTTCTTATCGATTAATATGAAGCGCAGACCTTCTCACACTGCACCACACTGCACACTGTTCCCGTACCAGAAAAAAAACAGTTGAATTTAGGAATGACCTGGTCACGTCCGACGTTGCATCCAAAAGAAAAGGTGGTGGAGTCATTTCATAGTGCACAAAAAAAACAACAAACACTTCCCTGTTACTTTCTAGTACACTGCTGCAAGAACTTTCAAATTTGAGCAATTCCATACACCATATTTCAAGCGTGCTGCCGCGCACCAAGAAACCACGCAATGTAGACTCGACTTAACTTTAATATCGCTGGGTAAGTATGTGCATTTCCGCTCCTGTGTAATGAATTTGAATTAATACTTTGTTTTTTTAGATTGTGTCACATTTTAAACACCAATTCAGCATTTAAAGTTGAATTTCTTTTGGCAAAGAGACACACTACTTGTTTCAAACAACAACCTACTGTTTCAACAACAATTGTGTCATTTCACTGAACCGTCTGATCAATTGCGCACTGGAACCTGAAACCTCAGAGTGAAAACTATGAAATACAATGATGTGACAGTGGCCTTCTCTGCTGGCCTAAAAATATCTGGATCACAGACCACTGAGAATTATATTTTGTCCATGAATTGTCTTTTTGCTTCCAGATGTGTTTCGTACTTAAGTATTTAACCAATCACATTTCAGCATCATTTGTTAACAAGGTCAGAAATCTACCTGTATTTGCCTTCACAATCAGTTCTGCCAGCATTGGAGCATAAAAATGAATGTTGGTGAATCTGTTGCTTTAACCAATCAGAGTTTGAGTTGGCAACTGCTTGAAGGTGCTGGGAACGTCAGAATTTTCGCAAACTATGACTGGCTAGTCACATGATTGTTAGTCACTAGCCAATCATAGTATCACCAGCAGCTAGTGATAAGAGCATGCTTGCCAAAGCTATCACACTGTATCTGTAGCAAGCTGCATAAGCAAATATAATTTGGTGTTATTTTAACAGAGGTTTTGTCAAACCACATTGGCTGCAGGAGAAGAAATATATTTGGTTGCAGATATACTGTTAAAGCCATTTTTAAAACAGACTCTTCAATAATAGATGGACACCATTACGGTCGGACAGCTCTGAAACTAGGAAAAATACCAAATAATATTACAATTTTATGAGGTTATCATGAATACATACGTTCATAGTCAAAATTCGAACAGTTTAATGACAGTATTTAATAAGTTTCTTCAAGTCACAAGTTATTTCCTGGCCAATGGCACCATCTAGTGGACGTGTAGTAATATCACACCACATTCACAGCTGATTGATTCAGACGTAGCACTACTGAAGGCCAAGGAGTGACATGCACGGCCCGCACCAGCATTTTGAGCATTAGGAAATCATGTGCCAACGATTTCTAAGTGTATGCATTCTGTCAGGTTGATCCATTGAAATAAAAGAAATGATGAGTTGTCGCTAGCTAATTATAAAATGAGTATATCTTTCAATGCAATTCTTGATTTCGGTTTGCACGTGTAATCCTTTCAATGGGACTAAATAAGTCAAAGGATGTTCCAGTCCAACCTCAAAGCCCTTGCACATACGTGAGGTAACACAACAGTGCGGCGGCCAGGCAGGTCGCTCTCCATTTACAAAAGTCATGGGGATGCTAACAGATGGTGTTTCAACCCGTGCCTATCGGGGTGATTAAGGCACGACAGACTAAAGCCGGACAGGGTTTGTGTAGACACACACATCATTTTGAGTTTGCTGACAGCACACAATCAATCTCATTAAGCTCATCAAATCCTGAGTGGGCACCAAGAGAAGCAAGTGGGACATACGTTGCCAAAAGTGCTTTCCCTCTTACTTTTCTTACTCCCGCCCGCGGCGCTCTGTAATTTGTCTAAAAATACCACGGAAAGAAGAGGAGGAGCGTAAACTAACAAAGGGGGAGGGGGCGATGAAAGTAAGGAGGCCAGCTGGAAGAGAGAGGTTGCAAAGGCCCCTGAATGTGGAGACGGGGGGCATGTGCTAGACTCCTTTTATTATTTTATTAGATTTTTTTTAGCAATATGAGCATCTCTCCTCTTCTGCTCTGTGCTCAAATTGAAGCCATTGGGGAGGGAGGGGGGGGTCGAGGCGAGGTCACCGCTGTCACAGCCACAAGCACAAGTCCAACAACCAAGGCTCCAACAAACACGTTTGTAAAACGCGTGGCATGAATTGCGGTCCAATCGGTCTTGCATGACACCCCATCGCACCCGTTAACCCTTTTAAAAGGCGCACCAGTGTCAAGACTCAGTCTGTACCGTCCCTTTGTCACCACGACGGCTTCTCAACGTGCAATGACAAGTAGAAACCGCCCCGGGTGACGTGCTCTGCTTTTCGTTTTTCACCTTACCAGGCGAGCTTGAAGCTTTTCATCAGTACAACGAGATGCGTCTAATGTCCATAGCGTGTTGTGGGCACCGGGCCGTCCGTTGACGCCGCTGCATGCTGATCGACAGCCTCTGCGATCCTTACCTCCCATGCACGCGAGGAAAGCAAAGCGACAATCTCCCTAGCAAGGACGGATGTTTTTTTTGGGGGGGACAACCAAAATCCCCAAGGATTTGCTTTGCCTTCCTGTTACATTCTGTGCCGCAGTGCTGTGCACTAGTGCCAAAAAATTCACATTCTTTTTTTTAGTTTCCCCTAAAGAGAAGCAGGTGACCCAGCAGTGCGACGTTCCCGATGCACTCTACCGCATAAAGTGGAAGAGCGAGGAATCGCACAGAAAAGCAAAGACGGTCAATCCTTCTAATGTCCACGTCTCTGACGGGTAACGTTTCCAGTTTGCTGTCTGAAACTCTCCCCCCATTGCTCCCTCAGCCGCTGCCTCTGCGGATGAAAATTGCACTTGCTGTGCTCACAGTGAGCAAGCAGGATAGCGCTCTTCCCCCTCCCCCTAACACTCCTTCCTGTTCTGTCTCTGTCCACTTCCCTAGATGGCTCCCTTTCGCTTCTTTTCAGAGATAAGCTCGGCTGACCCTGAGTGCGGGCCGGCGGCCGGTGGCTGATTGTAGCCGTTAGCCAACCTATCCTCCATACCGAGCATGAGAAGGGTATTAAAAGCAGCACCGACTGCAATTCTTCTCCAGCCTCACCTGGCGTCCGTTGATTTTTTTTCATCTGCTAATGGGATCCATGAATGAATGTCACCATGGGTGCATTTTTGATTAAAACTAAAAAGGATATTTTACGCTTGATCACCACTGTTAGCTAATGGGTAGCTATAGCACGGTGTTTACGACACTGTATTAGTAAAGGATTAACCTTTCCAGCATCAAAGTTGCACTGCCAAAGGAAGCAGTACTTGTTTAATCTGGAGGTCAGGGGAGCCAGAGAACAATGACCCACAAATAATAATAAGGTCAGAAAAATAAGAAAGAAAGAGGGAAATACACAACACAAAGATAACTACGGATGATGGAACCGCATCTTACTTTCAAGACAGAGAGCAAATTACTCATTAACCGCTTGGGAAATTAATGCACAGGTGTCAAAGTCAATGTCCGGGGGCCAAATCTGGCCTACCACCAGCTGGTGAGGCACTGATGTCATTACAGTCAGATTTACAAACATATGAACTCCACAGAGTAGCTTATGCACCATTTAATTGGCAACAGTTAACGTGTTTTGTTTAAAAATATTATGTCAGCATTCTTTATAGACTGTATGTAAACTGGAACATGTAAACAAAGAATTAAAAAAACGTTAATAATAGTAGCTGGAACAGTGAACACGAGCTGGAGCAACTTTGTCGCTTCAGGAATAGTTTCAATGAGATCCTTCTTGGCCAAAAAGCTGAGAAGCTGTCCAGGAGATTTACATTCATCCCTCACCGTTTGTGAGCTATACAGTCCGGTGTTGGTCTTCCTTTAATTATTATCTTCTGCTTCGATTGAAAGTCCAGTTTAGAAAATGCTTTCAATTTAGATATGTAATTCACCATGCTGAAAATAAGGCCAAGCAACACGAAAAAATGACTGGATGGTTGCACTTAACTTGCTAACTGTTTACTGTAGCTTGCTGTCACTAATTCTATTATTCTGCAGTCGAGGAGTCGCAAGAAGAATCTGTAATCACCAGCGCCCCCTGTCATGAGGCAGGAGAACTGTGTGCCTCACCTATGCACACAGTTTTGATAAAAATAAAATAAAATAAAATAAACACTGTAGTACAGTGTTTATAATGTCCAGTGACTGTATATTATATACACCAGCTAAACTGTAGAAATTTAGTTCATATACTAAAAGCTTTTTAACACTTTAATAGCAATATGCAGAGGGACAGCAATGCGGTCTCACTGCAGAGCAAGCCAGCACAGGTAGCATAGTGATTGCGCAATCCATGGTGAGGAACAGCCGGCTGCTGCCTCACCACTCGTCTCCACTTAGTATTTGAATGGTAAATGTGAAAATTCGGCGATTTAAAAAAAATCCAAAAATGGTGAAGTTAAATGGAGAAGAACGTTAAAGTACAAATCACTAAATAAATATAACTGTTTAATTTATTTTGTCATTTGACAATTCCATGATGACAGTTGAGGCACAGCCTCACCTGCCTCCCCTGACAGCAAGTCACTGCCTGCCACATAATTTTATTCGGCCCACGAAAGCCAATCAAACTTGTGAAATTCCATGATGCTTGCAAAAGTCCGAAACAAAATTTGAAATTGCCGTATATAAACCACAATAACAGTCATAATTCTCAACTTCATATTTGAAAATTAGTAATTCATGGTGCGCTTTATATGTAATATGTGGAGGGGATGAACATTCTAATTGTACAACTACAATGTGGCCCACGGCAAAAAATTAGTTTGACAACCTTGAGTTAATGCGTCAATGCTAACCAACTGGTGGAATAATGGGATCATGTCTAAAAGGAACTATTTCAACTATTGCAACTATTTAGTGACTTTTGAGACCGATGGGCTTCCATTTGGTGGATTTCTCATACTTAAAATGTAAAGTAAAATGTCACGTTATATCCATCCATTCATTTTCAATACCGGCAGAGGTCAATGCCGGAGAGGCATCATGCACCTACCGCTTGTTGTGAGCAAATCACAAGGCTGAAGCCACGTAGACAAAATGGATTCCATTATGTGGCAACATAACCTCAACGATTCAACCTCAACCTGTTTGCTGGCTAAGGAAATGGCGATTGGGACGAATATGGCTGCGGCCTGCTAATTAGCATGGACTCGGAGAGCATTATTCTGCTCAACAACCACAAGTTCAATTTCACCCCTTGTCCATGAGTAGTTAGCATGTACACTCTCTAAACTGCCTTGTTCATTTGCACTGGATTTTATTTTATCATTATTTTTTAAATAAAATGTACAACACGACCAGTGAAGAGAATGTACATGGTAAATGCCTCATTAGTACAATACGATTATAATCCAGTTCACCGAGTACAGTAAAGAGGAAGGACAAAGTGAGCGACTCCAGGCCCCACCAGATCACAACAGACACGAGGCAGTCATCACATTCTATTGTTAGTCAGGGGAGAGACAGCCGGCAGAAGAAAGTCAGGCAAAAGGAGGACAAGATGGCAGCATGACGCAGCGAGAGCTTGCAGCAAGAGCAGAGTAAGTCGTCTCACACAGAGTCCATCTGGGGTCCACCCCGCTTTTGTGTGTGAGAAAATATACCCACCCAAGGTGTGCTTGGTGATGGTGCTAATTCATGAAATGAGTGCATAAATTAAAAGGTCATCTTCCTCTCAGGTGCAGGGGTCAAAGTCCCCTTCTTTGCAACACATCTGATTTATTAATCACCATCCTTATGGGGCTTCGGCAGATGTTGCTGACGTGCCAATCCTTTGAATCAGGTGTGTTGCAAAAGGTCATGATGGGCGTAGATTTGACACCTGTGTTCTCCCGCATTGTTGTTGATGTCAGAAATAGGAAGCCCAAAACGCGAGGGGATTGGTTGTCTTTCGTCACGCATGCAGCACGTGACACGAGTATTGCGTTCAGCGTGTCGGGGGACAGTGGTGCTGAATGGACAGCTCCACCCGAGAAAAGTGAATTTGTCAAATCGGTTAATTTTCTCCCCACCGATGCCCCCTGTTGGCTCATTCACAGTGACATTTTTGTTGTGTTCACGTTTTGTAGCACCCGTTTTCTTAAAAGATACATGACACAAACGTGTATGAATCACATTTAAGAACAAAGCAGATAACTGCAGTAAATTCCAGCAAAAGGAAAACCACTCATTGGTTCATTGGTTTGGTCAACAGTGAGTGACATGCAGGGCACAAATACAATAATTGAAATATTTCCTGATTTTAAGGAATCGGTTGTTTTTCTCCTTTTCTGTTTCTTCAGAATACAATATAAGAAGAATTTCTGGCTTCTCCGTGAGCAGGGAAAGCAATTTTTCAACAGCGCGCATGTGTGGGAAGCTGTGCGTATTTGGGTCAGCAGAACGACACAGTAATAAAAATCGATAATACGAAATATAAAATGAAAAAAATGACACTAAAAGTTATAAGATTTATAATTGCACTGTAAGCAGTTTGGTATATAATAGTATTCAATCGAAAACGTTCTTTCAAAACAACAGATTGACATCGTTTACTATTCTGTTGTATAAACCTTGCGTTGGCCATATTAAAGCCATTTTGACTTACGGCCATTTGACTTACGACAGTTTTGTCGGAACGGAACCAGGTCGTAAGTCGGAGGTTACCTGTATATAGAAATTGGTATATATATATATATATATCTATATATATATATATATATATATATATATATATATATATATATATATATATATATATATATATATATATATATATATATATATATATATCATCTCATCTCATTTTCCGTACCGCTTATTCCTCATTAGGGTCGCGGGGGTTGCTGGAGCCTATCTCAGCTGTCTTCGGGCACGAGGCGGGGGACACCCTCAATTGGTTGCCAGCCAATCGCAGGGCACACAAAGACGTACAACAGTCACTCTCACACTCACACCTAGGGACAATTTGGAGTAGTCAATCTGCCTGCCATGCATGTTTTTGGAGTGTTGGAGGAAACCGGAGTACCCGGAGAAAACCCACGCGGGTCCGGGGAGAACATGCAAACTCCACACAGGGAGGCCGGACCTGGACGCCAACCGGCGACCTCTGCACTGTGAAGCCGGTGTGCTAACCACTTGACTACCGGGCCGCCCATATATATATATATATATATGGGGTGCTGGAGCCTTTGGGCACTAAGCAATTGGTTGCCAGCCAATCATAGGGCACACAAAGACAAAAAAACACCCACTCTCACACCTAGGGACTATTTATAGTCTTCAATCAGCCTGCAATGCATGTTATTGGAATGTGGGAGGAACCCGGAGGACCCGTAGGAAACCCACGCAAGCACAGGGAGAACATGCAAATTCAACAAAGGGAGGCCAGAGACAGACTCGATCTCAAGACCTCTGCACTGTAAGCCACCGTGCAAACCCCTCGACCAACGCATTTCACCAAAAATCTAGATATACATACATATTTTATAAATTAACATATTTTATAAATTAACCTGTGTTTTACACATTAAAAAATAATAACTACCATAAGTATATGTAAATGTACACAAATGAAGTGACGAACTCTGAGTCATTGTATGTAGGTGTGTTGACCGGCAGCCTAAACTGAGCCACGCAATGCCATTGCCGCTGTTTCCAGTTTTTACCTGCAGCTACTGAGTCATTGCATCATGACCTTAAGCTCATCCAATTCACAATGACACTGTTCAGAAAAATGCCACAGAAGGTATCAACGTGTTGATCGCGCTGAATGCAACTTTATCAATGCAATGTATGTATGTATGTATGTATGTATGTATGTATGTATGTATGTATGTATGTATGTATGTATGTATGTATGTATGTATGTATGTATGTATGGATGGATGTATTGGAAGTGCTTTTTTGAAAAAAAAAAAATATTTTTAAGTCAGTTTATCAGCAAAAAAATATAAAGGTATAAAATAAAAAGTATGAAGGTCTCAGGTACAATATTAATAATTTTGCTTTATAACATCATGGCTTATTGCGTGGGGTATATGATTATATCCTACCTTTGATGTTTCCATATCAGTTTCTTCCACTTCTTTTGCTTGGCCTATCAGCGAGGGTACAGAGAAGTAAGTGAGAGGCCTTGGCATGTGATAAAAATAAGAAACTTGTGTTAATCTGGATACCGACGAGCATTTCAACAGTTGGGGATGGGAAATTGGTCAATTCAAATACTCCCGTTTTCATATTGTCATGGCTTTCTTTGAATGACATTCACCCTTCTCTGAATCACACCACATATTCAGTGATGTTGCCAAAAGAACAAGGCACACATGTTCCGTCATCTCTGAATAAGACCTCACGCACACAATTACACGCATTTGTATCTGTTAAATCGCATCTAGAGTACTAAGTAACACATCCCTTCCTCTCAATAATGTACTGTCTGTACAACATGTGTACAAATGCATCATGTGACCCGAGAGTGCAAAAAACACAAACATTGGTGGAATAATTTGCAGATGAACTTGCAAATAATGGGAACGGCATTGTGAGTCACTCAAGGCTTTGAGATGACTCAGCCATGAATGCAAACTCGGTCTGCACTTACATAATGCACATTTGAGACGCCACTGATGAAGTCTGTCGATCATTGGATGCAGCAAGCACGAACTACAAATAGCAAGAAATGATACGAAGTCACGAAGAAAAATCGATGCAGCCTGCAGTGGCCCTTCATCATTATTGCTACCTCCGGTTAATGTACCATACTATAAGGTGCACCTAAAAGCCTTCAATTTTTTTCAAAAGCTGTCCATGCGCTTTAGAATCCGGTGCATTTAATATATGGAATGAACTGATAAAATGAGCTTTATATGTTTGCTTTTCGTGTTTACAGTTGAAAAAGGTTGGTCACATTGAAATACAAAGAAGTCCAAGATGGCGCCCGAGTAGGCAGCCATCATCAAATGCTCACAAGCCTTTCTTTTCTTTCTTTTTTTTTTGTGTTTTCTTTTGTCACTTTGAGTTGGTGTGCGTCATGGAGAACGGATACGGATTGTTTTTCAGCACTTTTGGCCATGGCATTCATCATTATCTAGAACTGCTTCGTACAACAAAGTAGAAAGATTGAATGACCGTGTCTTTGTGTTGTCTTATTATTTTGTTATTTAGCTTTTTAGTTCATTTGACTTCAAGATGGTGCCGCGAGAGTGGCTGCCTTTCCAGCAGCTCCTGTATTTTGTTATTCTAGTCCTTCCTTTCCTTTCCTCTCACTTTCATCAATTTGATGCAGAGAATTGTGAATTTCTCCACTGTGAGACTAATAAATGCTAATTCAATCCAATCCAATCCATTGTGAATATGGACATTAATGCATTAACAACATTCATTTATGACGCTATTGCTTTAGAGGTATTATTTTAGTTATTATTGTTATTGCTTTGACCTATTATCAGTGTTACCATATTGTGACTGCACTAATATTTAATTTACAGTAACAGCATCAGAATGTTTTTTACGTGTTTACTGAATAGAGGAAAAGTTCCGATCCACTAAGTGATATAAATGTTGCACAAAAATTATTACCTTGGTGTCGTTAAAAGGTAAACTATGTTATGAAAATACAAATACAGTAAAGTCTCGTTATATCGACGTTCTCGGGAGTCGGAAAAAATATCGATATAACCGGACTATCGATATATCCGATCCTGCGGCATGTAAATTTTATCCTTGCGTTCATAGAAATAGTATCGTAATAAGCAGTACTATCGATATAACCGATATCGATATAACAAGACTTTACTGTAATATACCTTGGAGAAAATAATAAAACATTTGTTTGTTCATTTTGGGAGTGAATAGCGCGTTCAGAAAACGCCTTATATAGTATATGGAAAAACATGTCATTGATTAAAGGATTAAACCTTACAATGCGGAAATATGGTACTTGCAGAAGTGTAATCTCAGAATGAAAATTGGAGAAATGGTTAACCAGACGCCGAATCTTTACGGGAATCCAAGTGCCACACAAAAATTAAACAAACAATAAAAACAAACAAACAACAAAATAGAATAAGAACTATTTTGCAGACTTTACATTTTAGAGTACCTGGTGGAGTTGTTTAGAGTAGTTAACAGAAACGTTAGCATACCAAATGTCAACCGTAAATGACAGACAGCTACAGTATGAGGCAACGGGAACGCCTTCATTTTCTCCGACAGAAATTGAGTTTTTTTGATTTTGTCCAACTGAGCAAATCTCAGGGGAAATCACATTGATCTAATTTTGTTCGTCGAGAAAAAAAAATCGGCATGGTACTTGTCGGCCAACACGCACATCATTTGACATCATGCCTCATTTGAAATATGATTCAAGTCACTTTTGATAAACTCATCCAAACGGGTTCACTGACGCCCCAAATTAACAAAAATTCAACCTGACCTTCTTTTTGTACATGGTGAGCAGGTGGACACCATCCTGGCTTCTCTTCTCGCTCTCATTACCTCTCTTCAATCACATCAATTCTGCTCTTGTGTTGACATTTGTCCAGAAAAAAATCACCAAGCCTCATGACAACCCCTCGCTGCCTCCACAAGCAAATACCAGCCGGATAACAAAACCCGAGGATGCAGAGGTGCTTCACCTGTTTCTTCTAAAGCCGGAGGATATCCAGAGAGCAACAACGATTCTATCTCAGCACAAGCACATCTTATCAAAAATGGATGTTGTTTGAAAAGTGTCCTTTAAAAATAAACATCCGGCATATGAGTTTAAAGACAAAAATTAGTAAAATCCGGTTTGGTGCTCAGCCGATGCACAGCCTCGTTTCCAAAGTCATCGTTTCAAATGTGAGCCGCTGAGGCATGGATGAGCAATCACACGAGGTAGGATGGCTCAAGGATGCGAGCGCTCTGATTGGTTGGCCGGCGATGGTGTGTGTGTGGGAAGGCCCCTTCGGTAGGCTCACAGAGAATGGCTGTGCTCAAAAAGGGTGGTCCCTCACCTCCTTTCATCCGCTCCTGGCTTCATCACGCTCCATCTCCCACCCCACCCCCACACGGATGACACTGCCTCTCTCTTCCACCCTTTTCCATCAATGGCCAGCAAAGTAGATGAAACTCGTAAATGAATCATTTTGGGACATGACTACGCCTGTTGAGGATGCTTACTTAATTTTCCCAAGCTGTTCTTAGATCATGATCAGAACATCAAGCTGAGTTTGTGTGCGGATACAGCTGGGCCCGCTGAGCGAGTACAAAAATCTCCCAGAGAAGGATCCACACATTGTGTAACATGACTGAGTGGTAACTCAAATATTGTACAAGGACAAAACACACAAAAAAAAACGCACTTGCGCACACACCTGGCCTCTTCAAAATGATTTTTTTTTCCGGCTGGAGATACAAAATTTTGGCGCCCCGTGGGCTCCTACAAAGCATTAAAAGCACCTTAAAAGTGTACATCCTCTAAATAAAAGTTGTCCTGCGCACCCCAAAGATTGAATGAAACTGAAGTACATTCAGGATTTTCTGTTATTTTGCTTATATCATTCAACAAAAGCTGAAACAAATACAGAGGGTTGTGTCAGGAAGGGCATCTGACGTAAAAGCTTGGCCAAAAACAAACATGCAAATCAAACCTCTGAAGATCGAGGACACTGATCCACTGTGGCGAACCCTGAAGGGACAAGCCAAAACGAAAAGAAGATTCAACAAAAGCTGAAAGAGTGACCCCCTCCCAGGATAAGTTTCAGGAACATGATACCAAAACGATTTTCAAAGATCTAATTTTCACTGTCCCACATTTGAAAAGCATTTTAAATACATTTGATTGATAGATTATATTGCTTAGTGCCAGCTCACCCTAAAAAGAGGCAGGGTCTGTTTCTATGAGCCTCCAGACTCGAAAGATCCGATTATGCTGACTTGCATCAGGCGAAGCAAACATCTTTGAAATCTCAGACAAAGATCGATCAGGCGGCAACCGAGGCAGCGGAAGATCAACGAGGACGTTACCACAAAAAACTGAAATACACAAGATATCTTTTGATCCAAATCTACAAATACGACAAAAACACAACTACAGTTGACACTCATACTCAGGAATGAGAACAGTTCTATCCACAAGAAACACTGTCCACTGGACAGATAAATTTGTTTGAGTAAATTGAGCTTAAAGTTTCCCGGTATCAGCCAGCCACTCGAACATGCATTATTTAGAAATTATGTTCCTGTAATAACGTGATCTATTTTTACGTGGACCACTTAGACCTCAATTACCTGCTGTGAGGTCGTAACGCATGCAGACAAAAAAAAAAAAAACGAGTAAAATTGGACCTCCATTTGTTTAATAATTATAGATACACTTAATTTACGAAGGGGAGGGGCATGCCTGACTGCAAACACAACAATAAATATCCTGACCGTCAAGTTAGGAATGGCCAAATTGAAAATCACTACAAACATTTTTCAAAATTAGATTATGTTGAAAGATTGCAAGCAAAAGGAGCCTTGAAGCAACAGAGCCCTGCAGTCTCAGTTTGTTGAGATGCTCCACATCACACCGATGTGAAAACGGGGGTTCGGAACACTTAGCAGTCTCGCATGGAAAACCCTTTAGTTGCATGTGCGGTGAAGGACAGAGACACCTTGTGGCTTCTTCGCTCTATCTGTACCCATTTCGCATGACCGAACAGCAAATGCATCACAACACAGACAGGCGCAAACACACAGACATCCCAAATACAAACTGTCAACTCACTTTCTCTGCTTCATCATCAACAGTGACGTACGGCGAGGTTCATGGCTGGTGACCCACTGACGTCGTCACAGTCAGATTTACAAACATGAACTCTACAGAGTAGTTTATTCACCAGTTGATTGGCAACAGTTAACGTGTTTTGTTTAAAATGTCATGTCAGCATTCTTTATATATACAAACTGTAGCACAGAAAAAAAGAAGAAAAAAAACTTTATTACCGTGTTACCTTTACTTATAAATGAAGTCTATGTGCCGCTCCTTCTGAAGAAAGGCATCGGTAACTTCTTTGTAGAAGCCCTCCTTATCAGTTTTAAAAGCCTTTCTGTCTCAATGGAGATCACTGCCTGTGAAGAAAGTCGGCTTTGGTCAGTCCTGTTCCGACTTTATGTTTTCAGTCTTTTCAGTGCTGAGAACGACTGCTCTACTGATGCTGTAGTAGCTGGAAAGGTGAGCACGAGCTGCAGCAACTTTGTGGCCTCAGGAATAGTTAGAATGAGATCGTTCTGGGCAAAAAAAAGCTGAGGAGCTGTCCAGGAGATTTACATCCATCCCTCACCGTTTGTGAGCTATACAGTCCGGTGTTCGTCTTCCTTTATTTATTATCTCCTGCTACAATTGAAAATTCAGTTTAGAAAATTCTTGCAATTTAGATATGTAATCCACCATTCTGAAAATAAGGCCAAGCAACACGAAAAAATGACTGGATGGTTGCACTTAACTTGCTAACTGTTTACTGGAGCTTGCTGTCACTAATTCTGTTACTCTGCAGGCGAGGAGTCGCAAGAAGAATCTCTGGAATCACCAGCGCCCCCTGTCATGAGGCATGAAAACTTGTACCTCACCTATGCACACAGTTTTGATAAAAATAAAATAAACACTGTAGTACAGTACCAGCTAAACTGTAGAAATGTAGTTCATATACTAAAAGTGTTTGAACACTTTAATAGCGATATACAGAGGGACAGCAATGCGGTCTCACTGCAGAGCAAGCCAGCACAGTTAGCATAGTTATTGCACAATCCATGGTGAGGGTCAGCCGGCTGCTGCCTCACCGCTCGTTTTTTACTTAGTATTTTATCGCCAAATGTGAAAATTCAGCGATTTTGAAAAACAAATGATGACGTTAAATGGAAATGAAATTTAAAGTACAAATCAAAAAATAAATATAACTGTTTAATTTATTTTTTCATTTGATATTTCCTTGATGACAGGTGAGGCGCAGCCTCACATGCCTCCCCTGACTGCACGTCACTGATCATCAAAGATGCACACATGAAGACCATTCACACAATTCCATGCTATAGTAGTAACACTTGACCAGCAGAGTGCACCAAAGCATTGCAAGAACATTGATAAATTTTAGAACAGACCATAGAATCTGCCTTTTTTTCAACAAAAACTGGGACAACCATAGCATCTCGACCTACCTTTTCAGCTTTAACCCCATCTCAGCAATACCTGTGGCGAAATCAGCGGATGAACTGACACGACTACGCTGCCGACCACACTGACATCTCCGTGTTACTGTAGCCACAGCTCACCCCATTAAACCCCTAACCGCTCACTCCACCTCTTGTTTGTGTTGTTCCAGCAATCAAAGCCAACAATGGCATTCCCTCGCTTGCAACTGCATGGAGTCCACAGGCAAAGCACATTTAGACACGCTGCTTGTCACATACAAAGCCGACAATGTGTGTCACACATGGGACGGGAGGGTCATTTTGGGCCCAACGGTGGGGGGTGACAACGGCAAAGGCAGCTAGTTTAAGACCAAAAACATCACTGTTTTGGTGGGTCACAATGCACACTCACCTGATTTTGACAGCTGCACTGTCAGACCTGCAAACGGAAACGCAGGAGTTCAGAACTTTCAAAGAGCGGTTGGCTCATTCGGTCACAGAATTACTGTATTTTACAGTGTATAAGGTGCACCCAAAAGCCTTGATTTTATTCAAAAAAATGACCCTGTGTCTTATACGCTGGTGTGCCTTATATGTGAAGTAATATTTATCCACAAGAACTACTGTCAGCAACCACAGACTCCATTTACACCTGTAGAGCGTAACCCTAGCGTCTACTGTAGCACCTTATAATGTGGTGTGCCTTGGAAAAACTTTTAGATATCTATCCATTATATTTGGAAAACGTTTTTCATTCATTGTAGGTGTGCTGTATAAGGTAGTTCCTGAAGTGCGTTCATGAACTGTTAGTTGCGCGTTCATATGCAAACTGGGTCTTTCTTTAACAGCTCTTATATAAGGATCTTTCTACATAACGACACGGTAAGGTCTCGAAGAACCTCACATTCGGTGTCATCTTCGCCCATGAGTCATCATATATATATATATATATATATATATATATATATATATATATATATATATATATATATATTTTATATATATATATATTTTTTGTTACAAAGTCACATTGTGCCATTATATAAGCGTTAGAAGGAAGGAACTGCACAAGCACATTCCTGACAATCGCAGCGAACCAGGGAGCGTGGATGATATAGCCGGCAGCTGCAGTACTAATGATACAGCTTGCTGCTACTACGCCGGAAAAATACATCTGCACGTCGAACATTCGGCAAAACCGACTGAGGTTCGGCGGAGCAACGCAGTAAAAAGTCACGAGAGTGAGACCGAGGAGCCAAAGTCCGAAACAGGTAGCAGTTCAGACATTGTAGTTGTTTTACCAGCAGAGGAGACATGACATTCCGTGCCTTCTAAAACCGGTCACAGAACGCCACTCGCCCTGCAAGCAGCTGTAAAAGCCCCAAGCTAGGCGAGAGGAAAACATCCAGCCAACCCATGGGTTAAGCTCCGAGGTCATGCAAGTAGAGACCGTCTGAGAACAGCTCGTAGCCAGGGAGCTGGGGGGGGTGAAATGAAACCTGTGGAGAGGTGCACGGAAAGAATAAGTGGAGGTGTGGTGAGCTGTGGCGACACTGTAAAATGGGAGTCGCTGCACAAGTGCCAGCCACCATTTGAAGTTTGGATGCTTTTTTGGAGGCTTTTTTGACATACTTTTTAAATTAATAAGAACCCTGAAAATTTCAAACAAACACTGAATCGTATTTAACATAATTTGTTAGTTTCTTCACCGTTACAAAGGCCTCGGTTCCGGTTAATTAAAAAAGAGTCCTAAAGCAGAATGAGGCAATGGGATATCATTTTATTAATGGCTAAATAGGCAGTTTCCACATGACAATAATAAATCAACCTACTTTGTGCGGTACTCTGTTATTTATGTATTCATTTCATCTTTCATCTTCCTCTCATAACTTTGCTGCTGTGAGACTAATAAAGGTGAATCCAATCCAATTTATGTATTCATTCATAATAATAATGATAATAATAACAGTAATAATAATAATAATAATAATAATGGTAACAATAAACAACAACAACAACAACAATAATAATAATAATAATACATTTAATTAATAAGCACCTTTCAAAACTCTCAAGGACACTTTACAGTCAGAATAAAGTTTATCTACCATATGTCTGTCTGTCTGTCTGTATGTATTTCCATCCATCCATTTTCCGTACCGCTTATTCCTCATTAGGGTCGCGCGGGGTGCTGGAGCCTATCTCAGCTGTATTCGCTGTCTCAACCTGAATTGGTTGCCAGCCAATCGCAGAGCACACAAAGACGTACAACAGTCACTCTCACACTCACACCTAGGGACAATTTGAAGTGGTCAATCTGCCTGCCATGTATGTTTTTGGAGTGTGGGAGGAAACCGGAGGACCCGGAGAAAACCCACGCGGGCCCAGGGAGAACATGCAAACTCCACACAGCGAGGCCGGACCGGTTCTCGAACTTATGATCTCTGCACTGTGAAGTCGGCATGTTAACCACTTGTCAGACATATGGCAGAATTCTCCATCACCACTCGACTACAGTCCCGCCCTGGTTGAAAAATCATTTCTGAAAAATAGCTGTCTGGCAGAAGGCGGACATCCAATGCATAAGTCTGAATAAGTTCTGCATCCGCATTCTCAATTATCAGATCACAAGTGACTGACATGGTAAACTAATAGACGGCCGGCGACCTCTGCACTGCGAAGCCGGTGTGCTAACCACTCGACTACCGAGCCGCCGTATGTATGTATGTATGTATGTATGTATGTATGTGTGTGTGTGTGTGTGTGTGTGTGTTGTGTGTGTGTGTGTGCGTGTGTGTGTGTGCGTGTGTGTGTTGTGTGTGTGTGTGTGTGTGTGTGTGTGTGTGTGTGTGTGTGTGTGTGTGTGTATTTATTTATTTATTTATTTATTTAAATGTTTTTTTTTTTTTTTTTAATGGCACAACATGAAACCGGATCAGTGCCCAGTGGGAAAGGACTCAAACTGATTACACACTCAAAAGCACAGGTCTCAAACTCCGGTCCTCGTGGGCCGAAGTCTTAAATGTTTTTCAAGTCTCCCTGCTGCAACACACCTGTTGCAACACAGCCTCAGTTGCGTTGCAACAGGGATACTTGGAAAACATGTAGGACTGAAACCGTTGAAGACTGGAGTTTGAGACCCCTGCTCAAAAGGAATTCAAAGATGTTGCTCACCTCTCCTCTCTGATGAATGGAGTCAAGAAACGAGTGGTATCATCTTCATGGCTACTTTGTTGGCTGCTTTGCTGGCTACTATGTTGGCTGCTGCAGACACATGAAAGAGTAGTTCAGTTACTCAATGTATTCATGACTTTAGACATACATGATGTACTTGCACTGCTAAGCAAAAAAAAAAAAAAAAAAAAAAACCCAGATGGGAAATGAAAAGAAATGTGCAGCATACCATCTAGAACACAGAACATAATATTGACTATACATTGTCCCGGTTGTGAATTGAGGATTATTTTGCAAAGCAGCAAATTTGGCCCAGTGGGTCAAAAGAGAAGCATTATCCATCACGCTGCCCTAAATACGTTACTTTTGCAGCAGAATCAGCTAAAAAATGTAATACACTTTTCATGTAATGCAACAAACCTGCAGACTCACATATCCACAATATCACAAATTACGTTCATAATCATTGAACATGATTTGACAATTTAGGTTCCTTCCATGCACATATGGTATATTGACACAAGAGGGGGTCACATGACCTCTATGACTATCCTGTAATTGTGCTGAAAAAAGAAGGGGATTTTTTTTTTGTGGGGTGGATTATTCTAGAATATATGAAGCAGAAAATATTATTATGAGCCTGTTTCTGTATGTGGAAGCTCTTAATTGTGGTCAAATAAAACAAACTGTAAATAAAAGTCATAATTGCATAATACCACAAATCAAATTCCCTTCAACAAAAGCTTCTATATGTTCAAAATCTTCTTTTGGAAACTGAAATCACAAAAACTGACCCATTTTATAGACCAGTGTTGTATGTTCAAATACAGTAGTCACAAGAATTTTCTCTGCTGCATGGCTGAAACGCAAGGAACTTTGAACGTGGCAGCATGGAAGTGTAATCTATACCGTTTAACATGACAGTAACATCACCAGAAGCAAGCAAATAAAAATTGTGTTGCCCGTGTATGATTAATTGACGATTCATTTAAGTTCACTTAAGACCGACAGTGATGGTGCGATGGAAAAATTGTGCACAAACAGGTAAACTGAACCATAGCCATACGGATCTCTGTGAGTTTTTTCTATTGGCGATGACAATGGTCACAAAAGAGGATTGCAAAATATTCAAAGGAAGGTTTTCAAATGATAAAAAAAAACTTAAGAAAATACAGCACCATACAATATATCCAACTAACATGATGCTTGGAATTAAAATCAACTTCCTATTTAAGTATCATGTCTACCCCTTAGTGCCAGGCATCCATGCCATGCATTCACTATCTTACATACGCACCTCATTTAATTAAAACTGTAGAAATTCTTTGAAGACAATAATGCATTTATACAAACTGATTGACAGCGGGTCACCTGCTCTGGTTTCGCTTCACATCTTCGAGGTGGTTGTAGCATTTAGTATAGCCTTCCGGCATTTTACACGAATCGTTGACTGTCTATTCAGTGACTTGGACTCTAATTTTGGGGCACATGTGGTGTGCAGATTTTAAAGCCTTGCCTGTTAAACTAAGCGAACTTTAACCAAATAAATCTGGTGTGCGCAAGTCATTGGCCCCCTGTCGTGGGGCGGGGTCAGGCAAGTGAGCAGTTAAAATGATGTTCGTTATTGTGTAGTTACTGTGACCTTCCTGATGATGGACTTGTCATCAATGTTTAACCGTAAATGCTCAATCATTTGTTTTTTTCCCCGATAGACTCCCTACTGCACAAGTGTCTCTTTTAGATATAGTCAGGGCTCAATATATATACAGTATATACCAGGGGTTGGGAACCTTTTTGACTAAGAGAGCCATAAAAGTAATATATTTAGAAATGTTTTTCAGTGAGAGCCACACACACACGCGAGCGTGCGCACGCGCACGTAAACACGCACGCTCGTATATATATTTATATATAATTAAAATAACTTTGTGATAGTACTCACCGTTAACATGAATGGTTTTTCCGTTCCTTATGATTGGTAAAAATCCAGCCAAACAATCGGAATGAAAGTCAACTTGCCGGCTCAATAGGCGAAGTTACACTTTCATTCCGATCGTCTGCCTGGATTTTTACCAATCATGATGAACGGAAAACCATTCATGTTAACGGTGAGTACTATCACAAAGTTATTTTAAATAATACATTCTGACATTTTGTTGAAACGTGGCGCGTGTTTGCGTGCGCGTGCGTGTGTGTGGCCGCGCGTGTTTGCGTGCGTGTGTGTGTGCGCGCACTCGCGTGTGTGTGGCTCTCACTGAAAAACATTTCTAAATATTTTACTTTTATGGCTCTCTTAGTCAAAAAGGTTCCCGACCCCTGGTATAGGGCTTCCTTTCGGATTGAAAGAGGAAAAAAATGTCTCAGCAATAATTGATTGTGGTGGGAAAAAAAAATCATCACTTTAAGACCACGTGTTCACCTAAGACAAAAATGTCTTAATAATGAATAAATAATAAAGACAGATAATAAATAGAGTCAGACAGACAGACAGACAGACAGGCAGACAGACAGACAGACAGACAGACAGACAGACAGACCGACAGACAGACAGACAGACAGACAGACAAACAGACAGGCAGGCAGGCAGACAACTAACTAACTAACTAACTAACTAACTAACTAACTAACTAAAGGAATACATACATAAATAAATAAACGAGATGTGTTTTTTACCTGATGAACATGCCAATATATCAAAGCTAATATTCTCAAGAAATTAGTGGTATGGTACACGATATGTATAATCATCAGACATTTGTGAATTAGCATATTCTCCGATGCAGCATGGATTAACGTGATGAGTGGAGCAGAATTGGGGAAAAGGGAACACTTTATCGGCAAAGGCCCGTACCTACCTGCTCTCACTGCCTTGGTCCTTCTTCTCTCTGACTTTCAGCCATTTCCTCAACAGGAATCGCTTGCGTCGCGGAGAGGCACTGGGCGTAGAGCAGTTAGACCATGAAGAGGGAGCATCTTCATCACTGGACGGCGTGATCTCAATGGATGGCAGCTGAAGGTATTCCTTGGAGCCAGATTGCGAACGAGCCTTGAGGTGGTTGCCGCTGAGCTGTCCCCTTTTGCGGGGCCTCTCGCTGGGAACGTTTCGCATGCGCCGCATCTTGAAGCGTTTACGGCGAAGCGTCGGTGTTGAGGAGCTGGACGTCATGGAATACTCCGACTGGCTGTTCTTACCCCCGTCCGAATATACCGGCGCATCATTTGGAACGCTCACTTGGAGTGAAGGAGGTCGAAATGTGTCACTCATGGCAACTAATATATTTCAATGTGTCAATTCAGGAGTGACACCACTCTCGCTTGAGGGATCAGAGACTTCCAAAATACAAAAAGAAACAGTCACAATTTATATCCTTGTATCCTATTTGGTGGTCTCCAAGCTGCTTCTTCACTTTTCCTGGTGCGATGACTAAGTCCCTGTCAAACTGAAATAATGGCCGAAGAGTCCTGATAGTAGCTATCTTAAGTCTGACTCATCTATTTAATGATATGCATCTATTTTGCGGGTGGCTGGCTGATGAACCGAAGAGCAACTTGATGGTACAAAAGGCACCGTCCCAGGCTGACTGAGGAGAAGGCCGTGTTAAATAACAAAAGGGAACTTTTGTTCTGAACAGCGGATAAAATATGTATAAGGCATGTCATGGAACGTAATCCAACTCCCTGGTCCTTTCTGGGTCTAAATTGCAAACGTTGCCAAACTTGTCACCTTTGCTCTGCTGCTAACAGAATTGCGAAAGGTATCGCTGGCAAATATGCTGCTGCGGTTTGAAGCCAGTGAGGTCATTCAATGAGATTTTCGTGATGTTGATCCCGGTTCTTGGAGGGACTGGATTTGAGGTCCAATCTTGTACTCCCAGTTATCATTGCTTCCATGCAGTTGCAGCCTAAGGGTTAGAGGGAGGTGACAGGACTGCAGGGTTTAGGCGAGCCTGCGGGTGATGATGGCCAAATTAAGCAACCGCGAATACACACAACACACAAAAACAGCCACACAGTCACGTTTCCACAATCTCTCTCTCTCTCTCTCTCTCTCTCTCTCTCTCTCTCTCTCTCTCTCTCTCTCTCTCTCTCTCTCTCTCTCTCTCTCCCACTCTCTCTCTCTCTCTCTCTCTCTCTCCCACTCTCTCTCTCACACACACCTTTGATTCAATCACAGGAAAAGAAGGCTGCACTGTTGCGAATAGATTGAACAATTTACAGACTCCCACACGGCTTTATGTCCTTAAGCAACCGTCCAACGCCACAACCATGCACCAACCCAAAACGATTTTTCATAGACCCACTGTCTTGACAATGACATAAATAAATTAATAACTGCGGCTAACTGGATGCATGCTTGAGGAGCCTACAATGAGTAGAAAAGAGTGCCAGTGCAGAGTGCCGATGCAAATGAGGGACTGTCGCGGCTTGGAATTCAAGTGGATTTATGTGGGACAGGAGAGATGTCATGAATTGTACACATTGTGTATGCTTTTTATTTTGAAAATAGTTTATTGTAAAAAAAACAACACGAATGTTTGTTGGAATTGATTATTTATGTTGTTATTGTTTATTTACAGGTCTGAGAGAACCACTGCTTTGGAAAAGAACCTTTAGAATTAGTTAAAATCGGAGTAAAATAACTGGTTTACTCTGTTTATATTTAACTCATTCACTGCCATTCAGAAATGTATTTGGGAATTTAAAATATGATGAAGAGCGCCATTTCAGAATGAATTGTTTTTGTTTTCTTCATTGCTTGGGTGCCGATAAAACACTGGCCAGACCTCTGGCAATGTTTTTCCTTCCACAAGAGGGGGCAGCATTTCTCTTTTGTCCATGTTAGTGCTTTGTTCCAGCTTCAGCTGTTGCTAAAGCGCTATATAAACCAATAACGAAGAGACGCTTGCTAAACTAAAAGCTATGATGGACAGCTCCTGCCCACCCTGACAGCACTGGGTAACTCCTTCAGTCAGAGGCTATTACACCCGCGCTGCAAGAAAGAGAGGTATCGCCACTCGTTCCTACCAACTGCTGTCAGGCTTCTCAATAATCACGTGAAAAAAACTAAACAAAACTGGACACTTGTACTGTAAATATGTGTTGATCCAATACAGCTACATATGTCAATATACAGTGGGGCCTTAGCTTACGAACTTAATTGGTTTCCAGACAGAGTGTGTAAGGTGAAAAGTGTGTATCCCAAAATTAATTTACCATAGGAAACCATTAAAATGAGAATAATCCGTTCCCAGGTCTCCATAAAATATAATTTTCAACTAAATAAGCCTTAAAACTACACACAACATAACTTATTCTATGTGTAATAAATGTGCTATTGTATTGTAATGAAAGAAATTTACTGCACTGTATAACAAAATCACTTTATTTACATTTGTGATGGTCGTTGATGGCTCTTAATTGACACCTGTTGCTTTCTGACTTTTAAGGTCTTACGAAACTGAGGCATTGCATTATCATTCATCATGTTGATGATTCTCATAGCCACAGACTTTTATGGATGGAACTGTTCAATAAAATCCTGCACATCATTCCACTTAGCCAACATTGCCTTGATGCTCTCACTTGATGCTGTATCCATCTTCTCCTCCTCGCCCTCAGATGACAACTCCTGAATGGCTTGTCCTCCTGAAGGCAAATCAAATCCTCTGTGTTGAGGACCTCATTATGGTCAGTAACAAGCTCCTCGATGTCATCTGCATCCACTTATAGTCCCATGTTCTGTCCAGTGGAAACAATGTCGTACAAAACAACAGAGTCATGAGGATCAAATCCTTCAAAGTCCCTCGCAAGGATGCATGCGGGACACAAATTCTTCCATGCTGCTTTCAAGGATCGAAGGGTAACATTCGGTGTCATTAGTCACATGAAAGTATCAAGTAAATAAAGCCTTTGTGTAAAGTTGTGTTATAAAGGATTGTAGCAATGGTGGACTTAGCATATCCGCTAAGTCGCTAACTCAGACAAACGCACACCTCGTTCGTGTTTCTCAATGATGTCCTTCTTCTCCTTCTCGACTGTAAATTTGTTTTGTGTCTTCTTCGGCTGAACACGAGCCTGTGCTGGGGTCTTTTTCGGTCCCATAACAGCAAAAGTATCCGTTATGAATCCTTGAAGAAGATTGACGTGTGCATTCAGATAAAGGGGGTGTGGAAAGGTAGACCGGCTGGGGCGCTGTTCGGTCGTGTGCTTTGGTGTTCTTCCTCCGAAGATTACTCTGCCAATCGTGTTGGGGCGGCGCTTCTTGTGTATCCCGAAAAGGAGTACTTATGCCAAGGTTTAATTTTCAGAAATTTAACGTTCGGAAACCGAAAAATTCGTAAAGCAAGGTGTTCGTAAACAGAGGCCCCACTTTATCTTTGCTTTGATACTTGCTCTATGTACAGTTTTTATGAAACTTTTTTGCACATTTTCAGTATACTTCTCAGTCTTCTGACATTTTTACTATGCTTAGAATATCTTGTTTTTTATCCTTTCACCCCCACACCCCATCCCCTTTCAAATTGCTGCTGTGGACTGCATTGTGGGACGATTAAAGGTTTTCTGATTCTGATTCTGACCCACATAATTTTTTTGATCAAAGAAGAAGTTCTAAGGTTTCTTACGCTGCATTGAATTTTTATATAGTCCTAAAACTCAAATAATCTGTGGGTCCTGGAATTCAAGTGACAATGACAAAAACCCTGGCACTGGAGTGGACACATTTTTGCACATCGTTTGGCAGTAAATGAGTTCAGTTTAAATTGATTTTTTCACTGTCAAATGATATACCAAAGAATCAACTTATTGTATGGATTCAAGAGAATACCCCACTGAATTTTCATAAAAATATTTAAAGCAGGGGCCGCGACACCGGAAAGAAAAAGGAAGTGACAACAAATATGCAAACCATCTTTTTTCATGCATGGTTGCGAGCGGAACGCCAGCGTGCAGACTCCGTAACCGGAAGGCTGGAGTGTGGAAGCTGGAATATCATGAATTAATCATGGCCAGGCAACGTTTCTCATTACAGCCTCACACATTCCGGAAGCTGCGGGTCATCGAATGCCATTTGCCGGCTCAACTGAGGTGAGCTGTGAAAGAATGTAGTGCAGTGTTCAAGTTACTCTGTTCAGTTTTGATGAGTTGATTCTTTTAAGCTTCATTGGAAAGCAAAATGCGGAAAAAAAACAAAACACCTGTGGTTTTATGGCAAAAGAAAGTGTACCTGTGCACTCCACCATAGTATTAATGAAAGCAAAGCGCATAGCAGAACGAAGCTGAGCAGTCCAGCCATCTTGTGTCGGCACAGCATGAGAACTTCATCATCCATACATTAACGTCGCGAACAGATGGACCGACCGCAGAGCGACATCGCTATTACAGTAACATCTTCTCATCAGTAACAGCTTCTTCCCCCAAGCCATTAACTCTTTGAACTCTTCAACAGTAGCCAAAATGGAACTGTATAGTGCCACTTAGCAGTTTTTTTGACGACGATACTAGTGCAGCGTGTTCTACCGGAAACAAATTCCTTGTGTGTTCTACATACTTGGCAATAAAGATGATTCTGATTCTGATTCTGATTCTGATTCTGATTCTGATCCGTGATAACACTTAACACTCCGTAGTGGCTAGGGCCTAGCCGCTAGGCCATGTAGAAGAGCACGATTGATTGATTGATTGCGTTGAATGCATGATTGTGACACATTCCTTTTCAAAGTGGATTATTCCTGTAGAGAACCTGTAACTGGACAAAGATGGTGTACGTTTGAAGCTCATTTTGACTGATTGTGGATGTCAATGATTATTTTATTATTTTTTTCATTATTATTCATATTATTCTTGGTCAAAAAACACAGCCACCATAATTAGCATGAATACAGTTACATATATGCTTTTATACTGTATATTTTATACTTTGCACACTGTTCAGTTCTTTTCTTCTGAAACATTTTTGTGTAGTTGTACAGTTCAGTCTTCTGACATTTTTTTTGTACACGTAATACTTTGTTTTTTTGTTTTCTTTTCGACACTCACCCCTACCAATTTTGCTGCCGTGGACTGCAAATTTCCCCATTGTGGGACGAATAAAGGTTTTCTGATTCTGATTTGTATTTCTCCCAGGAACTCTAACATTCATCCATCCATATAATTCCATTTTGAGATGTTAGGAAACTAACATTAATGAATTAAGTATGATCAACTATGATGGGACACAGTGTGTGCACACTCAGGAACATAATCATTTATTTAAAGGATGAATATGATGTTCTTCTTGAGGCGTAAGAGAACTCAGTGCCCAGGGCCCAAAACTGCTTGTATGCAGGGTCATTGCTACAATCATTGCTGGAATGACCAAATGAGGGACTTGTTGACCGACATAATATGGACAAAAGTTATGCTTTCGGGCCAAGCCCATTGACTGTGGTGACTCCCAGTGAAGATTAGCATCTGGCTAAACATTTACTTTGACACAACTATCAAAACGGCAAACAATATATCAGTTATTTGTATTATTATACTGTTTTCAATTCTCTTTGTTCTGAGCGTCACATATTAGGAGCGCAAAGGTCATCGAAGGACACCACACTGACACCTCAGGTGAATATGGAGTGTTACATTAGCCTATCATGACCCTAATGAGGAATAAACTGGATTAATAAAATAAACTGGACTGCCCGGAGAATACCCACACAGGGAATTGGATGAAATATGCAAACTCCTCGTAGGAAATCCAGAGCTGGAATCAAACCCTATACCTTTGCACTGTGTTAACCAGTTAACCAATATGCCGCTGAAATGTGAGTCATTGATGCAGCTACATGTATGTTAAATCATGGAATTTCACAGTTGCTCGAGATATAATTAAAGGTACTATATTACATTTACTTACATCGTAATAACAATGAATTGCTGACCTTGACTCATGTTTACCTATTTTTTGACACGAACATGTCTGGTTGATCTGTGTGATCATAGTGCAGTTACAAATCACAAATACTGTCAGGGAGAGGATTCCTGGGTCGATGGTAATGTTGTAATGCACAGTCACCGAGAATAATTCATGGCACACGGTCAGGGACGATGTCTGTCATTCAAAGACACCACATAACAGCCAAATGGGCCGCTTATAAAATCCCATCTCTGTTATTCATTAGCTCACGAGGTCCTCAGACTTAACAACATTTGGCCAGACAAGAATCTCTCAGTCAATACTTTGCTATGCCGCTCGATTCATTTTAGTTTTTTTGTCACTTGAACTCTGCGCGTGGAATGTGTGTAATTATACGCCATTGAATTCAATCATGTTCGTTTTGGGACTTGAATGGATTCCCTTATTGCTGGCAGATTTCATTTGCATTTCATTACAGGGATTCATTTTGGACACAATATTTTTTTCCTGTGTGGCTGAGAACATTCTACAGCCGTGTTGCACTTTCTCTGTGACATCATTAAAACAGTTTGAACTGAGACATGAAAGAAAAGGATCCAACAACAAGGCAACTGTGTTCATTCCCATAACAGTGCAAACATGAATTTCCCTCTGAAAATACAAAAAGAAGTAACATTCCACCCATGTGTACAATTAGACTTCACTATGCAGTCGATCTGCACTGTGCATGGAAATAGGGCACCTGGTGTCCCCTGAGTTTGACAAACCCCTCACCTAATCTGATCAAGCAATTTCAAACACCAAAGCAATTGCAATACTTGGAGTCACTGCCGTAAAGAAACCAGATTTGCACTTCATTGAATTACTTTCAAGGAAGGAATGGTGGCCATCAAAATGGAAATGTCAAGAAAAGGGGGCCTGCGTGAAAAATGATTTATTGAAGAAGCTGCAGGCGTTTTGCTAGTCATTATCGTATAAGCAAAAGACACATCCTCGACATTTGCCTTTTTGCTTGAAGTTACAACTCCATTCCACCAAATGCATAGATGTTATTTTCTGCCTCCTACGCTCCTTTATTAATTCATGAAAAGACAATTCAGTAAAGGATTTGCATCCAGATTTGAGGTCACAAAGGAACAGTTAAAAATTTTGTTGTCTGGTGAAGGCGGCTTGGTAGTCGAGTGGTTAGCACACCGTCTTCACAGTGCCGAGGTTGCCGGTTCGTGTCCCCACCCGGTCCTCCCTGTGTGGAGTTTTGCATGTTCTCGCGGGGCCCGTGTGGGTTTTCTCCGGGTCATCCGGGATTCCTCCCATATTCCAAAAACATGCATGGCAGGCAGATTGAACACTATAAATTGTCCTTAGGTGTGAGTATGAGTGACTGTTGTGTGCCCTGCGATTGGCTGGCAACCAATTCAGGGTATCCCCCGCCTCGTGCCTGAAGACAACTGAGATAGCCTAGAATAAGCGGTACGGAAAATGAATGGATGGATGATAGTCTGGTGAACTGTCACATAACTAGGTAAATTTGCTTCCTAAAATATTATACTGGAACGTAGTACTTAGTTAGTACTACGTACTGCTTAAAATGTAAAATGTATGCATTTACATGTCTGAGGTTTTAGAATTGGATCCCTAAAGAGAGAGCAATACTCTTTGTTTGATAAAACAGTCACGCAGTGCATAAATCATTTGGTGGCGTTTGAAATTCATGCTGGAAAGGTTTTTGAATACATTAAACTTTTATTCCTTTGTCTCGTAAGAATAGAGCTGATGTGTTGCCCGCACAAAGCTAAAAATAGCACATAATGAGCCATTGGCATGACATTGAATGTGGCTAACTTCACAAGATGACAGCAAAGGTCTTCTCAATTTCGACCTGACTACCCACTTTATAAATAACCAGAAAATCCGAGCGGAGAGCGCATGGATCGAAGCAAAATGGAGATTTACACCACTTTATCGACAGGACTGTCATTGTGATACGTTGTATGTTGGTGACACGAATTGGGTCACAAATCAACTTAATCTTGCATGGGAAGGAGATACCACTTGAAAACACAAAGAATGCCACAACTGAACATCCCAGACTCTCGAGAGTATGCAGATTAGAGGATTTGATATATATATATATATATATATATACACAGTAAAGTCTCGTTATATCGATATCGGATATATCGATAGTCCCGGTTATATCGATGCTATTTCTATGCACGCACTGAGAAATTTACATGCAAACAGGGTCGGATATATCGATAGTCCCGGTTATATCGATATTTTTTCGGACTCCCTTGAATATCGATATAACGAGACTTTACTGTATATATATTCCCATAACAGTGCAAACATGAAAGTCTCGTTATATCGATATTCAAGGGAGTCCGAAAAAATATCGATATAACCGGGACTATCGATATATCCGACCCTATTTGCATGTAATTTTCTCCGTGCGTGCATAGAAATAGTATCGATATAACCGGGACTATCGATATATCCGATATCGATATAACGAGACTTTACTGTATATATATATATATATATATATATATATATATATAGAGAGAGAGAGAGAGAGAGAGAGAGAGAGAGAGAGAGAGAGAGAGAGAGAGAGAGAGAGAGAGAGAGAGAGAGAGAGAGAGAGATAGATAGATAGATAGATAGATAGATAGATAGATAGATAGATAGATAGATAGATAGATAGATAGATAGATAGATAGATAGATAGATAGATAGATAGATAGAAAATCACTTCAAATGACTTTGACTGAGCGTATTTTACAAAGATTCCACAGCATATAGCTATAGTTTACGTTTTAAGACTTGCGCTGAATATTCATGAAGTCATGTTTTCGAGTTGATGACGACCCCCATGTGACGTCACGTTTGGACCGCCCCTGACCGAGAAAGCGACACACAATGCATTTTGGGTACTTTGTTTGGTCTGAAAACTTCGTGTTGATGACGAAATTAGAGGGAAACACATAAATTGTGCCATGGTGAATCGTTGTGTGTTGCACCAAGACAACTACAGTAAAGTCTCGTTATATCGATATTCAAGGGAGTCCGAAAAAATATCGATATAACCGGGACTATCGATATATCCGACCCTGTTTGCATGTAATTTTCTCCGTGCGTGCATAGAAATAGTATCGATATAACCGGGACTATCGATATATCCGATATCGATATAACGAGACTTTACTGTATTTGATATTCGCTGACACAAATTCCCAGCTGACAAATCAGCCCATTTCTAACGGAGTTTGGGCGCAATCTTCTGCATTTTCTGGGTGCTACATTGCTGTCATTGACGGCTCGAATTGATATGGGAGGACTCCTTCAATCAATTGCAAACATTTATGCTTTCCTTTTCAGAACTATTTGAATCATATTCATAACTGGATGAGTAACAAGAAAACATCTTCTCCGAATCTGAAGCCATTGTTTTGATTCTCGAGCAAGGCAAGACGTCTTGGCGTGACGTCACGAACAAGGGGGTAGGACCTTCTGAAACTGGCCATTTCCGGATTCATTTTGAAGTCATTTTTATTGGCGTTTTTCATTTAACTAAAAATATCAGCCTGCCTGATTTGGGTATTTTAGATGCTATAAAACGTTTTTCTGATGTCAGTGGGAAACAAAAAAAATGGTCTCAAGGAATATGGCGTTTACATACTATTTCGTAGATACTTGGAGGAGGAAATGGAAATAGATTAAAATAACATATGCGCTGTGATTTATCAAGATTGCGTCTGTTTTTAATAAGCTTTCATTGAAGGAGCAAAGTTAAAGAAATCAAGAATTATTGAAAAATGGAATCAACATTCAAAACATATTATTACACAACGAAATATTTAAGCTCAATAATACCTACTTGTGTTAAATTCTGGCAAATCATAGATGGTTTGTCCTGACCGCGCGCTCAACAAACTCTCCACTGACGCCCTCGCCTTCACGCGAAAAACAATTCACGTGTACCGTCGCCGAGCACACAGACATAGGCTACCTGCAGTTGAAATTTGCATACTCGGCACGGCGGCCAATCAGAAGCCTGCTACTTTCTTCCGGACTTTCGCAAGCGTTATAAAGTCGTGCTGTAACTGCAGCTGATGCATTTGTTTATGACCGATGTCCCGTAGTTGACCTGCAAATGGTTGTGCTTTATTTTCTTAACATTGCGTTGGGCTTTTGTGATTTCCCGTAGAGATTTACTTCCTGCTCTATGGTATTTAAGTTTCATTTTACTAAGAAGAAGTCGGCAAGGATCGACAAGCTTTATCGCTGCGCTGTGTAGCAAGGAAAAGAACAAAGACCAAATACTTCTATTTCGGACAGAAAGCGGGCAAAGTGTTCTAAGGTTTTTTTTTTTTTTTTTTTTTTTTTTAATTCAAATGGCATGCAAACATACAAAGTAATAGAAACAAACAAACAACACTGCAAACAAAACACAACAAAAGTAAACAAAACCATTGGTTTTGAATAGCTTGTGGAGCTTCTAAAAGTACATCTGAGGTGCGTCTCATCAAATCTTTCTGCATACTTGATATTTTCCAAATAGTTGGCAACATACATTAGGTGACATAATCGCGTATGAGACAGTACCTGATCGCACAGGAAATAGAAGTTCCTGACAGATAATCATTTCACAAGAAGAAGAGGAGAGAAGAACAAAATAGAAGAGAGAGAGAGCGGGGGAAGGGGGGTGCCAGGGGTTTTAACATTCCATCGAGTCTGCACAACATAGTGAAATTGACAAAAAAAAGAGAGGGGGGGGGGGACACCAGATGATTTCGGCAAGCACATCATCCTATGCCATATTTCATCAACAAATCATGTGTTTTGATAGCATTTGGGTCGGCAGATGGTTGAATTGTTTTCTGATATAGTTTCATTTCATTTTGAAATATTACAAATAGTGGTTTCCTCCCACAAAATTTAGATTTATGAATATGATGTTTGGCAAGAAAAACTAATAAATTAATAATAAAATATTTATCGTTGGTCTTGTTGTAATATCCAAACAGCATGTCTTTGTAATGAAATATGAACAGAGAAGTGACTTTACATTGAACGTATTTGACAAAGTGTTTCCAGAAGCGAGTAGTTTCGGGACAAGCCCAGAAGAGGTGAGTTGCAGTTTCAGGCTCAGCTTCACAAAATGTACATGATATATCCTGTAAGGACCGTATCTTATGTTTAACAGGATAGCAACGGTGCAAAAGTTTGTATGTTATTTCTCTTTGTTTGTTGGTGATGAAAAATTTATATGGGAGGGTCCAAACCTTTTCCCATGGAATATTTGGGACATACGTTCTCCAGTGATGAACAACGTAGGGAACCGTCACAAAAGATTTTTGAAACAAATGTCGAATTGCACGGTTCCGATTTCGAGCAATTGATGAGAAACAGAGTTTCCCCAGGGCAGTTTCTGTCACTGGAATTGGCGGTGGTCTGTCGGGAGTAGCGGAGTGACCCTTGAACAGGCTTATGATACCACTTGGGATGGCATCCATAACGATGGCAAAGTCCTTAGGGGTCACAGGGATTTGATGCTTATTGAGAAACTCAGCATAGTTCATTAAATCATTGTTTGTGTTAAAAAGTTGCTTTACATAAATGATACCCCAGTCAATCCATCTCGACAAAAACAGTGATTTGTTTTTGTACAAAATATGACAGTTATTCCAGATCATACATGAATGCGGAGAGAAAGAATGGTTATACATTAGGCACCAGGCTAATAAAACTTGTTTATGAAATTTTGATAGGTTAACAGGCAATTTTTCAACCTTATAATTACATTTCAGCAAGAAAGACAGACCACCAAGTCGGGAAAACATGGATTTTGGAATGAAATTCCAGATTGCATCAGGGCTACACAGATAATTACGCAGCCAGTTAATCTTAAACGTATAGTTTAGAGAAGTAAAGTCCAAAAAATCTAGGCCTCCCTCCTTTACCGTCCTGGATATGACTGAGTTTCTTATATAATGAGTTTTATTTTTCCATACAAAGTTATACATTATTTTGTCCATTGTCTTACATGTGCTTGGATCCACATTTAAAGCCATTGTAGGATATACAAACCGAGAGATTCCCTCACTTTTTGCTAGCAGTATTCTTCCGTTTCGTGAAAGTGTTCTAAGGTGGTGGTGGTGCTGGTGATGGTGATGACGTTGGTGTAAAATCACATTAAAGAATAACCATCTGTACAAAGAACCAGAGTCCTTTGTTCGAAATGGAGTTACACGTGCAATTGCATGTCATTTTCCAAAATAGATGCACAGAACCTCAGCCCAGAAGAAAGATTCAAAAGAAGCTAACAACATATGTGACGCTACTAAACGTAAATTACATTAAACCCTGACTGTGAAGTGTACGTGAGACTTATGAAAGGGGCTTAGTGGCTCATGGGACGCAATGCAAACGTTGCATTGTGCACCACAATGCCAATCGACTACTGCAGCAAAATCTACAGCCATGCACATTTACCGTAAATTAAACAAGGTAGCATTTGTAATAGGTACATTCTTGATTTAAAAAAAACTTTGTTTTGCGACAATGTTTTTTTAATGTGATTTGTTGTCTCATTGTGCTTCAAGTTGTGAAAAATGGGGCAGGCAACTTTTCAGTTATCTGCCCTGTTGTCTGCTGACTTTTTGTCATGAGTTTCAGACACTGTTTTTACTATAATTTGGGCAAATTCGGCGGGCCGTATGTGGCCCGCGGGCCGTAGTTTGCCCATGCTGCTCTACCACCATGTTTGCCAGTGGGGATGGTGTGTTGAAAGTGATGCGCAGTGTTTGTTTTCCGCCACACATGTTTTTCATTTCGGCCAAAAAGTTCCACTTTGGTCTCATCCGACCAGAGCACCTTCTTCCACACGTTTGCTGTGTCCTCCACATGGCTTCTTATGGCTTTTTATCAACAATGGTTCCATTCTTGCCACTCTTCCATAAAGGCCAGATTTGTGCAGTGCAAAACTAATTGTTGTCCTATGGACAGACTCCCCCAGAGGCGTCTTAGCTGCATCGCTGATCAGTGCTCTCCTTTTTCGGCATGTACGTTTTAATGGATAGCCATGTCTTGGTAGGTTTGCAGGTGTGCCATACTCTTTCCATTTCTTGATGATGAACAGTGCTCAGTGCTATGTGCTTTGAACAGTGCTCTGTGAGATGTTCAAAGCTTGGGACATCTTTTTATAACCTAACCCTGCTTTAAATTTCTCCACAACTTTATCCCTGGCCTGTTTGGTATGTTCCTTGGACTTCATGATGCTGTTCACTGACCAGTGTCCTCTTAGCAAACCTGTGAGGCCATCACAGCACAGCTGTATTTATACTAAGATATATTAAGGTTAGATCCATTTGATCATTAAGTGAACAGCTGATCATCAACAATAATCAGGCAACCTCTGAAAGCAACTGCAAGGTTGCACTCAGAGAAAAGGGGGCTGAATACTTTTGCACGCCACATTTTTCAGTTTTCTATTTTCTTTTAAATTTGAAAGTCATGTATAATTTGCCTTCTACTTCACAATTATGAACCGTTTTGTGTTGGTATTTCACTTAAAATGCCAATAAAATATGTTCATATTTGTGGTCAGAACGTGACAAAATGTGTGTTCAAGGGGTATGAATACTTTTTCACGTCACTGTATATACAATATAAATTAACAATTGTATTCTTCTTTCATTAAAACCTCATGGTGACAGAGAAAATGTATGCAAAATGCATGCCAAATTTCCTAAAAGTAAAATAATGCTGGAGCTAAGGGAGTACCGCTTTTGTTTGTGATCAACTAAATGACACGACTGACTGTTTATATTATATTAGACTGACTAATATAAACATGCCGCCTTCTGGATTTAATCAGGCATACGGGCATGAACTATTCACTGGATAACGATGAGGTGAAGAATTCAGCAGCAGTAGAAGCGTGCTTAATGGCCATAGAACTGAATGTGGAAACTATCACGATATGGAAAGAATAATAAAATATGCAGCCTTTAAAAAGTGACTCAGAAGTGTCAGGAACCTCAAATTCAAAACTTGGTTCTGTGAGGTCGATGCAAACACATTCCAAAATCAATGTAAGATTTCTCATTGAAATAAATGGAAATACTATTAATCTGTTCCAATTTATTTTTTATATCGGCCTTTGTTGAATGATTGTGTGTCTGTGCGCACCTGTCATGTTTTTGTTTATGTCATAAGGTTTTGTTTCTTTGGTGTCCTGTGGTTTTCAGGGCTGTTTGTCTACTTTGGTTATTCCACTGTACACCTGCAAGTATTTTTTTAAATATGTTTTGTTCAGTCCACCTCGCTCCTCCCTGCCTCCCTCCATTTTTGAGTCCTCCACCTTCTGTCATGCAAAACGTGACAAAATTGATGAAAAAAGACTTTATAACCTCTTCATATTTGGTATAGTGTGACCTACATATTTCAGATATAAATTCACATCAATATGTCAAGGGCTGTTTAAGTCCAAATGCGATTTATTACTTCATAAAATCTCTACACCTGCACACAAAATGGGGTTAATATGACTCCCATTAACACCATCTAATACCGGTCAAGTATGCCAGGCATGCAAAGCCTTCCATTTTTATGAGAGAAAGTGCATACAGGCGATTACTGCAAGAATGTTCATACAGGTTGTTTATTAACATAGGGATTAGTAAACAAAATCTATTTTAAACATAATTGCCCCACCAGAGCGAAAATAAGAGCCTTGGCAGTTACCTTGCTTGATCCAAAAAAACAAAAAATACAACCCCCCCAAAAAAAATAAAACTGTAAAGAAATGGTTTTTCGTCATAGCTGTTGCCTTTCACACAGTTACCATGACATCCCGTCGATCGATTCTCTATACCACTCCGAGTAAATTAGAGACCTTCCTAGCCGACTTGGGGTGAGAGACAGTTATGCCAGTTGAGAGAGCCTGGAGAAAATAGTCCATAGTCTCAATCAGAACAAATGAATGATAATGTCATTTGAAAATCTATGCCTAATTTAACAGTGTATCTTTTTTTGGTGGTGTGTTCTGTAGTTTTTACTCAGGAACCTCAAATTCAAAACTTGGTTCTGTGAGGTCGATGCAAACACATTCCAAAATCAATGTAAGATTTCTCATTGAAATAAATGGAAATACTATTAATCTGTTCCAATTTTTATTTATTTATTTATTTATTTATTGATTTAACTGTGTGGCTAATGTAATATAAGAAAGAGATTTATAAAGAAATAAAACACTGAAAAAAACAGGTAACTATTTATTGTTCACAAACTTCAGCTAAGGGAGGATTTCATTTTAGATTTTCAACTTCTGCCTGGCGACATCAGCTACAGCGATTTTGACATGAAAATTAAATGACTTTAGTCGTCTATTAGTTTACCATGTCAGTCACTTGTGATCTGATAATTGAGAATGTGGATGCAGAATTTATTCAGACTTATGCATTTTTCAGAAATGATTTTTCAACCAGGGCGGTACTGTATTCAAGTGGTGATGGAGAATTCTGACATATGTCTGACAAGTGGTTAACATGCCGACTTCACAGTGCAGACATCATAAGTTCGAGAACCCGTCCGGCCTCGCTGTGTGGAGTTTGCATGTTCTCCCTGGGCCCGCGTGGGTTTTCTCCGGGTCCTCCGGTTTCCTCCCACATTCCAAAAACATGCATGGCAGGCTGATTGAACACTCCAAATTGTCCAGAGGTGTGAGTGTGAGTGCGGATGGTTGTTTGTCTGCGTGTGCCCCACGATTGGCTAGCAACCAATTCAGGATGGCCTCCTGCCTCGTGCCCGAAGACGCCAGTGATAGGCTGCAGCACCCTGAGACACCAATGAGGATTGGTCTGGAAAATGGCTGGATGGCTTTTTCAACCAAAATTTTGTGCAGATCTAAATTGTTTGTAAACTCATGGGACATTCACACCTCAGGATTTCACTGCATGTGCACTAGCCTTGCAAATAGGGATTAATGGACTGTGTTGTCTTTATCCCCATGCATTTCACGTCATCGATAACATCTTGCGCAAGCTAAAGGTCGGAAACGGCTTCAAAAATAACACTCACTGTCCACTTATAGTGCTGACTTGTTAATAAGGTCAGTTCAATGTTCAGATTGAAGCTTTGTTTTCAAGATCATGGTGACCATGTGCGCATGTTTGACTAACATGCTATTGTTTTGGGAGCAAACTTCCCTAGATTGAAAAAAAAGTCAGAATTTTATTTTCTTCAGGAAATTAAACAATATGCGTCCTATGGTGTCAGATGTTGGGGAGAAGCGAGAACATTGTGTTTATAAAAAGAAAGGATGGCCTTTATCCAAGTCACCTGATGCTAATCCTCAGTTACAAATAGAGGATAAAGTAGAAAATAAAGAAGTTTCACTGATGTGAGCTGTTTCGCATTCTGTCTCTCATCACAAAGGTACCACCAGGAAGGTTAACGAACATTTACAACTTTATAAATTTGTTCCAGTTTAAAAAAGTTGACATATTTCCTATTTAAAGACATTCCGTCATATTTCGAGCAAGCTACTGCTCTCAATTAGCACACTGAAGACTGACTTTATTTATGGCAGTCGGAAGGTGAGAAACACAGATCTGACACCAAAGCAACACCTTTCATCTTTACCTTAGAATATCTGACAGCAGAAGCACCTTTATCTCAAGCCTCGTGACAAGTTAAATAAGTCCACTCAGTCTCGGTTGTGATGGGGTGGTGATCGGGTCAAAGTACTTGCAAGCTATCACATCCCTCCTGACACTAGTCAAACACATCATGAAAGCATCACATTTCCCTGATTGGCTCATTCACTCAAGCACATTCAAGGCAAAAAGCCATGCAGGCAGGACACACAGCATGCAGCATTTGTGGGTATTATTAAAATGCCGGGAACAGGAAGTGACATTTGTTACCTGGTTATGGAGTGGAGTCAAAGCTCACTCCGCCATCTGTCAAGCCGATTCACTAAAGGAAGTAATGCTACCTTCTCTTCCTCTGTTCGTTTAACCCGAGCGGAACGAAGTGTACTTGTAAGGGCGCTGACACAGCTGTGTGGGTGTCCCTCTTTCTGGCTGGATCCAAATCCTGAAAGATGCTCTTCTTGAGGAATCACAACCTACTCCTGCTCCCGTTGCACGATACCCTTCTCTCATCGTAGATCTCTAGCCTCCTTTGTCAGCTTCCTCTCTCCCTCTACTTCCTCATCTTTCTCCACTTGGACTCGCTCGCTCACTCACTCACTCACTCACTCACTCACTCACTCACTCACTCACTCACTCACTCACTCACTCACTCACTCACTCACTCACTCACTCACTCACTCACTCACTCACTCACTCACCGATGGGCACGCATTCACTGAGGCAACCACAGAGCAGTGCACCACACACACAATCATATGCAAATAGCATAAGGAAGAAAAGACACTTGTGTGAGCTCAGTTAACTCCATCCCTCGTGTATACTAGAACAGGTAAAATTTCAGACAATTCAAACCGAGCTATTTTTCCCCATATACTATGCAATTAAAACAGATTACGAATAGGAGGTGGAGAGATTTATTGTGTAGAGACATGTTTCAATTGTTTGAGGGAAGCAGATGTTCTGACTCATCTTTCATTAAAAAAAAGAATTCCCTGTGACAGCACACATATTCAAAGCTATATATGTGATGTGTACAGGAGCTGGTTGGTGTGCAAGATTGGATTGGATGCTGCAGAGGGATTTGCTATTTTGAGATGCAGAGTTGTGACGCATACCCATACAACATGGATGCTCCTTTCACTTACCCACCATTTTTCAATTCGTGCAGAACATTTCCACATGTTAAGAACATAATAGCAGGAGTGAGGCAAGAGATAGAGTCTTGTAGATAAAAATACTCATGCATTGAACCGAGCAATTCGCAGGCTGCGTCCACCTGGTAGTATCAAAACAGGTTGACATAGAGCACAGGTGTCAAAGTCAAGGGCTGGGGGCCAAATCTGGCCCGCCATATTATTTTATTCGGCTCGCAAAAGCAAATCAAGCATGTCAAGTGCCATGATACTTGCTGAAGTCTGAACCAAAATGTGCAATTTTCATTTGTAAAGCACAAAAACAGTCATTATTCTTGACTTCAGATTTGAAAACGAGTCATTCATGAATTTCTTGGGCATTCTGTATGTAATATGTAGAGGAGATGAAACCCGATAATGGTTTTCGCAAATTCATAATTGCCCTCGAGAGGAAACCGTAACTACAATGTGGCTCGTGGCAAAAAAATGAGTAACACCCTGGCATAAAGTTTTTTCTTCAGCCCGTATCTGCTAACCATTGGGTCACATTCTTCAGAATTCTTAGTTCTTGAAGCGTATTTCATCATTTAAAAAGATTGCTCATACAAAATAACATTTTGAAAATAGACTGGAACAAATTAACACTCATATAATTCATCAGGATGGAAGTTTTTGTTTTGAAATACAATCAGATCAGACCGCGTCACAAAATGGACTGTTTGGATGTTGTCATCTGTAAATCAAAACGTTCATCGTCCTAATTAATAGATAATCCGTTTAATGTTGCCCTGCTTTCCTTGTGCGAGAGAAGGCCACCGATGTCTAAGTTTGTCAATTTGCAGGCTTCATTATCATCTCCTCTTCTTTTCCTTTCGGCTTTTCCCTTCAAGGGGTCGCCACAGCGAATCAGTAACCTCCATCTTCAGAGGTATGATACGCATGTTTGTTTTGATGCCCTTCCTGACACAACCCTCTGTATTTATCCGGGCTTGGGACCGGCACAAGAAGACTTATGTCCCTTTGTGGTTACAGAACAAGCAACTCGCTCAGTAAAAGGCTCCCAAACACAAAATGGTCATCAGCACAGCATCTACTTGCCGTAATTAACCTTTAAAGTGCTGATGATAATGTTGCTCAAATATTACAGCAAACATAAGGTCAGAGCAGTGATTATTCGATTGCTTTTCAAGATTTAAAAACCGAGCACAGGTGGAAAATATTATATTGTAATACTATGCATTTCATCCATTTTAACAACCAATTCCACTCACACTCACTCCACGGGACAATTTAGAGCAGTGGTGTCAAACATGCGGCCCGCGGGCCGGAACCTGCCCCCAGGGAGGCCCGCAGGATAATTTGAAAGTGGAAAAATGCATAAAAAAACATGGAATTAATATTTTTAATTCGCTGCAATGGATGTATTATCCGCTAAGGGGCGCACTCTTTCCATCAGAGTAGAAGACACGCTGCATCACTGAGACAGACTGAAAACAGCAGACGGTGTCAATGCGGCATCTGCTGCTTGTTACGACATTGGTCTCTACCTCTCCGCTACACCCTCATTAGCCAAAATGTCGTTATCCAAATGGAGAAAAGTAGATGAGGAGTCTAGAATTTTCAAAGAAAAATGGACCACGTCCTATTTATTTACAGAGATGCACGGAACACCTTTGTGCTTGGTGTGTTTGCAACAAGTTTTGTTATTGAAGGACTATCATATTCGACGCCACTACGAGACTCATCACAGCGAAAAATATGACGGGTTGTAAGGACAACTGAGAAGACAAAGATTAACGAATTGCTGGCGGGTCTGAGGAAACAGCAGTCAACTTTCATCCGGAGCTAAGAAGTCAATGAAGCAGCGGTAAAAGCTAGCTACCTAATTGCTAGCGAAATAGCATTAGCATCGAAGCCGTATTCCGACGGTGACTTTGTTAAACGATGCATGATGAAGGCGGCTGAACTTGTATGTTCCGAGAAGCGACAAGCTTTTGCCAATATTAGCCTGACGAGGAATACTATAGCAGAGAGGATTTTATTCCATTTTCCGTGGCAATTGACGAGAGCACTGACATCACAGACGTGGCCCAACTGGCCATATTTATTCGAGGAGTTGATGAGACATTGACTGTTACTGAAGAGTTTCTTGAGTTGGTGCCAATGATGGACACCACAACAGCCGAGGACATTTTCGGCTCTGTCGTTGCTGTTTTGGACAGAGATGGAGTGGACTGGTCCCGCGCTGTCAGCCTGGCTACAGACGGCGCGTCATCCATGGTCGGAAAGAAAGCATGTGTCGCGACAAAGTTCAAAGACAAACCACAAGCCCTTAACGGAGGAGATCGTTTCTGGACATTTCACTGTATTTTGCACCAGGAGGCATTGTGTTGCAAGTCGCTGAAAACGGACCACGTCATGGAGGTGGTTGTTCGCACTGTAAATTTCATCCGGTCCAGAGGTCTGAACCATCGTCAGTTTGACCAACTTCTCAGCGACAGCGACATTACCCACAGCCTGCCATACCACACTTTAAAGTTAGTCTGCAGCTTCAAAACAAAAGTTCTGTGAAGGAATTCTACTGTTCATACAACTCCATACATTTTCAGTATGTATTGTATGTGTATGTATGTTTCATGTATGAAGTTTACAGATTTACAGGACAGGTGAACACTTTCTTCATTACGCATTTAAAATCACTCTCCTTATTTTGTAAGGTGTACGCAGGGATTACATTTAGATTTTATATGCGTATGTGTAAGTGGTTTAAAAAATCATTTCTTGAAAAGTCTCATTTAATCTTAATGTGCATTACTATATTTTTCAGTACCAATTAAAGTTTTGTGCCTTTGTACAATCAGTGGGATCAGTTGCAATGCATATTTGTGAATGATAAAAGTAAATTTGTCTAAGGAAATATGAGGTGTTTCATGAAATGTTTTGTAAAAGGATAGTCCATTAATTGTCAATATTTTCCTAATGTTCTTGTGCTTCTTTACATTCTTCTGTCATGCGTGTTTTTGGAATGTGGGAAGAAACCGGAGTTCCTGGAGAAAACCCATGTGGGCTACGGGATAACATGCAAATTCCACACAGGGAGGCCGGAGCTGGAATTGAACCCTGTACATATGCACCGTGAGGTCAACGCCCTAAACACAGGACACCGACCACCTCCTATTCTTTATTCCATTTGTAAATTGTTGATGGGTATTCCATGAAGCACGCCTTGAAGGAGAATAAGTAAAATCAAAGTAAATGTTGTTGTGCCACCATGTGGACAAATGTCTACATCACCATGACGCAGTTTTACATTTAAGTCTTGAGCAATTTTATTTACAGGCCTTAATCCAGGACGCATCTGCTTTCACCTCTCAAGATTCATGCACACAACACCGCCAAATGATAAAATGTATATTTATTTTTAAATCTTCCCAAAAAATACATCACAATTTTGTCTAAAAACTATCACAGCTTTTCACAATATTTTGTTGATGTAGTTGTACATGTATTTTTTGACTAATCTCTTGTCTGCGTCTACATTTGTGCAATCCAATTTGGCATTACTGAAACGTGAGATTTCTTAGTTGTTTTAATTTTTAATACATTTGCTGAAATTAGAAATAAAACCACTTTTTTTCTGCAGAACTTTGAGGGGAAAAAATGTTGTTTTTTTTCAATTTGGATTAGGTTATAAAATAGGTTATACAATTAAAAACGTGGAAAAAGTGAGGCGCTACAAATAATGGTGGGCTGCAGTAGCTCTCCTGGAAGGGAAATGTAAATATAAGGTACATCACCCTTGACCATTTTGATGATAAACTGGATCGGGAAATGAATTAATTTCCCGGTTTATATAATTCACATTTGCTTTGCCATGCAGTGCCCCCACATATTTTTAAACTCTACTCAGTCTAAAATCTACTCAGTATTCTCACTAATTGGACTGGAGTCGAATTTTCATTGGTAGATAATTAATGTGACACTGGAGTGTGAGCTAAGGTAATAACTCTGGTGGGCCATGACCCGAGAGACTTCAGTTTATGTTGAGCCCGCACAGGAAGTGGGGAGTAGAAGAGGAGGAGAAAGGAGGAGACTTAATCAATGTCCCTGCTTTTGTTCATTAATCAAGGACCTTGGCCTGGTCAGCTTTTAAGGAGATGCCCTTGGGGCAGCCCGAGTTTTGCATTGAGGATCGAAGTGCCCAGATGCTAATTTTTCACATTCGGAAATCTAAATGTTCAGCTCCTTGCTTTACTCGGCGTAAAAAACGGCACATCGTGATTTTCATACACTGTCAAGAATGATCAAGGTGGATCACTTCGCAGCTGTGATCACCCTCACCCCCTTTGCGTCATGCAAAGGTGGAGGTCTTCTTCAATTTCCTAATCAACACCTTTTGCATGCGTCGTTCTACTGCAGGGGTCGGGAACCTATGGCTCGCGAGCCATATACGGCTCTTTTGATGATTGCATATGGCTCGCCGATAAAACTAAATACATATTCTCGCTTTTTCGCCGTTCATTTCCTGTTGGGGCTGCAGTTGGCGGAAAGCGCAATTTTGATTGGATGACACTGACCTAGGTTGGCGGAAAGCGCAATTTTGATTGGATGACACTGACCTAGGTTGGCTGAAAGCGCAATGTTGATTGGTTGATACTGGCCTTCATGTTTAAACAGGTTAACGGCGCTTTAAATGAGCCTGATGAGTAAAAAAAATGACGAGTACTCTTCAGCTTGAATGCACCGGAGGATTCGCGATTCTAATTTTCAATGAAACAATAACATCGATGAAACAGTCGACCGTCAGTGATATTTTAACAAGCCCCATGTTAAAGTTAGCATCAATATACTTCTGCGAGAAGTATATTGCAGATAGCAAGTGTGTAAGCTAATGAGCCGTGTGCAGGCTAGCTAGCAGTAACTTCGCCTCTGGAGCCGGCAAATTGACTTACATTCCGATCGTCTGCCTGGATTTTTACCAATCGTGATGAACGGAAAAACATTCATGTTAACGGTGAGTACTATCACAAAGTTATTTTAAATAATACATTCTGACATTTTCTTGAAACGTGGCCATGCGTGTTTGCGTGCGCGTGTGCGCACATGTGTGTGCGCGCGCTCGCGTGTGTGTGGCTCTCACTGAGAAACATTTCTAAATATTTTGCTTTGATGGCTCTCATAGACTAAAACGTGTATGTGCGCATTATTATGTTCCCTTGACTGTAAGTAATTAGCCATCATGGTGAACCAGTAACCCATGCAGCAGAGAGAATCCTGCCTTGTAGACCACAAGGCAGTATTCAATGCAGTAGAACAGGAAATGAACGGCGAAAAAGCGAGAATATGTATTTAGTTTTATCGGCGAGCCATATGCAATCATCAAAAGAGCCATATATGGCTCGCGAGCCATAGGTTCCCGACCCCTGGTCTATGACATATGGCATCACCACGCTGAATAACTTGTGTTTTGCGATCCAATAAAGAGCTCAGTTTTATAATCTCTCCGGCTGGATTTTGTTAACTGGTCGGCCCGTTAAACGCCAAAAGAACGCAGTCAATTCAAGCAGGATTATGGCTTTTGTTGTTTGGATTATATGAATCTAATTACCTTGCAGAGGGTTTAACTGCTTCTGTGGTTTATCAGCTTGATTTCCATATAGGCTGTCACCGAATTACCGGCCAATTACAAGTTTCTCATGAAAACAGCAGAAGTGAAGGTGTACTTCTGTATGAGATGGGATTAAATTTGCTCTATAGTTAAATTGTTCATGAACATTTAAGAACATAAATTCTGGTAAATGCATAGACACATTTGCATCACAATAAATTACCTTATATCTGATATCTTAAATTTATGTGCAAGCTCAATCGATTTGGCATCCTTTTTTGAATCATATATCTTATTACAGAATCTGTACGATAAAACAGTTCAACATTACAACTTTTACTACGCGCACCATACACGCCGAGCAAATGTTAAGGCATATATTTTTTCCTCCTAAAATCTATCAATAATCTATTTTAATTCTGCAACATAAAAAGTCAAGTCAAAATACATAGTCGCAACCAGGACATTTCTACACGGCAATCATTCTTCCATCACGGTTTGGTTCAGGGCCACCAAAAAAATGGACAAAATTCGACTCCAACGGACAGTTAGGACGGCGGAAAAAATAATTAGCACCATTATACCCACTCTAGAGGACTTGCGCACTGCAAGAATCAAGACAAGAGCGTGGAAAACCCTACTGGAACCTCCGCACCCTGCCAACCACCTTTTCCAGCTACTCCCCTCAGGCAGGCGCTACCGATCCATGTGCACAAAATCCAGCAGACATTTAAACAGCTTCTTCCGTTAGCCATTAACTCTTTAAATAGTAACCCAAATCTAACTGTATAGCCTCTTTGCATTCCGGCACAAGCCTGTGGAACAGCATTCTGTTATAATCTTAAAACTTCATCATTTATTCACAGTTGTTCCTGAGAGGTACTACTTCCATTAAAGAATTCAATTAGATTTGATTAGATTAGCCCTTATTAATGTCCTCTATACTTATTTGTCATATCTTTCTCATAATGATACTAGTGCAGCGTGTTCTACCAGAGACAACAGACCTTGTGTTTTCTACATACTTGACCAATAAAGATTATTCTGATTCTGATTTAATCTTGTTTTCTCATTTAGCTGTCAGGAGCTAAATGTGGAAACAAAGCATGAGGAGCAATTGTGAGTTTGGTAGATTGAATCATACAACTTGTCGTGATAGTTGGATGATTTCTAGTGCACCAGTTATTTCAACATGATATATCGATATATTTTTAAACGAAAGCCATTCTTAGAAAGGCTTACGGTGAGTAAACAATCATTCACGATCAACAAGTCCTGGCAAATAATGTTTTCATTCTTTTGTTTCTCTTTGAAACAAGCTAGCAGCAGAAAGGTCAGTATGTGGCATTTGTCATCCAATTTTGTGGTAATTTCCTTAAAATAAAAAAAAATACAAGTTTCTCGAACAATCTGGGACGCTGGAAGACTTTCTTTCTCAGCATAATGGCGATCAGGGATTTTGCAGGCTGAAAAGAAAACATCAATTCCTCGACTGTGATGTAGCTCTTCCTCATTTCGTAGTCAGAGCTTTGACTAGACTCCTCATTAGTGCGCTGGTGCACACGCGGCATTCAAGCCATCACGCAAACACATCGGACACATACACGGTGATGAAAAGCGTGCCGGAATCAGCTGCGGTTGCAAACTGACACAAGTGATTCAAACCGCTCATCCGTTTGCCATTTCCAATGTGGCCTAATTACAGACATTCGCAACCCCTTTCTGGATCGCTCCTAGGGATGTTTTGTTTCATAAGAAGGAGCAAGAACATTGACTCAGCACGTTTGCACACTTTTTCAGGTCAGTATATGTTTCTAGCTTTTAATTAAATGTCAGCTGTTTTTGAGCGACCCCGTACCGAATGGCCTGGAGGTTGGCTACTTTAGAGAAATGAAATCAACTTCTTATTTGGCTCATGAGTTTCGATGAGAATGCAGGTCACTCCAGGTTATCAAAGATTAAATCACAGAAGTGAAAGGCTTTGAGATTCTGATTCTGAATTGTAATTGTCACTAAAATGCGGTGGCGGACCCTGCAAAGCCTTCTCTTTGCCTAAAAAAATCTGAATCACACACACTGATGTTAATTATATTTTGTCCATGCATTCTTATTAAATAATTCCAAATTGTCTTTCAGTTTCCTTTCATTACTTTTCCACTGTTGGGCTGCTTCGAGATGTGTGTTTTCATATTTAAGGATTTGACCAACCACATTTAAGCCATCATTTGTTACCAGAGTCAGAAATCTACCTGGACGCCTGCACAATCAGCTCTGCGGGCCCTGTCGCCTCAAATGTGTCGATCAAGCTGTTGCTCTAACTCATCAGGCAACCCAAAAGGGGTACCAACGCCTATTGGAGGTGCTGGTTATGTCAGATTTTTCGCAACCTATGATTGGCCAATCATACTGTCTAGAACTAGCACACTGTACCTATCGGGAGCAAGCTGCATAATAGAAACAAATTTATTGTGTTGATTTAATTGCAGTTTTTGTTAGCCCACTATGGCTGAAGGAGGAGAAGAAAAGTCTTTGGTTGGAGATTTACTGCTAAGCCATTTTCAAGATGGACTTTTCAAGAAATAATGCACATCATTAAGAAAGGCTGATCAGTTATTTCCTGGCTAATGGTACCCTCTAGTGGACGTTTAGTAAATCACCCCACACTCTTTTCAGTCTGGATTGATTCAGCTGTTGAACGACTAAAGACCTCGCAATGGTGATGAAATCCATGGCCCGCCACTGCTAAAATGATACATTCATCATCTACTTCATTCGCTCCAAAAAGAGAGAAAGACTATGTGCCTGGTTGATGTAACTAATACATTTTATTATGTGGACCGATAGTATAAGATAATGTTGTCATATTATTAATTGGAGTAAAAAAAATTAATTGTGTAATACAAAGCTAAAACAAAGTAGAATTCACGCACAATTTGCACCACTTGAGTTAAGACGCAAATCTCCACACGAAATCATAGCCATTAGGGGAGGTTTCAAAAAACATACAACATAGCCAACTTTCTTTTTTTAACAGGCTGCATTGATCCCTAATAAAATGGGAGTCCGTGGCCTCTTTGTGATGACTGTACACTAGGTGGCAATGATGCTATAAAAATATTGCTGAGATGACTGTTAAAAATGCCCCCAAAACACCCTAAATTCCATTTTTTAACTTGAAATTTTATTACTTTTCCTAGATTTTCCCCAACTATAGAAAACTTGAATTTTGATTAAAATTTCCAATGAAGCTGTACAGAAAAAGTACAAAGATGGTATTCGGGTCAAAATGACGTGCGTGGAAAATTTTGTTAAGGTCATAACGTTAAGGTCATAACGTTTTTTTACACACTAAGAATGTTTCAATGTTTCAGTTGTGTCAAAATAATCAGTTGCACATGTGAACAAGACATTAGCATACATAAACCAGACAATATAGGTGGCATTCTCCCATATGGGCAAACTTTTTTTTGTGGATTTCAAGGGTGAGAACAATATCACATATTGTGGTGAAGGACAAAAAGGGTTAAGGAAAAAAATACAGTGCTTGGCTACAACCTGGCCTTGTTATTTCACCTTGAAGATTGTATTCAGGGGATTGTTTGCAAAGTGAAGGACACAACAACTAGATTAAGCCCATGGACAAAAGCACAACTCGTCTTTGTGGACAAGGAAGAGCAAAAATGGCTGCACTGGCAGTGTTTGTCCCATTGTAAATGGGGGAAAAACCCACGTCAGGAGTCCAACTTGGTTGTAATTGAATGTATTTTATTTGCAAATAAAAGAGTAATAACTCATAAGTCATAAAAATATACATTTTTAAAATTGTGATATTTACATGGATTGTTTTTGTCATCAATCAAACAAAGAATATAGCACGGTGACTCAAAACCGAACAACTGCAGAAAAAAAAGAATGGACGATCGCGAAACAAAACAATCGTTTCTTGCGTGTACCCTCAAGTACCGATGGACTGAGCGTGTCTGCTCTTTTGACGCTTTTGTCATCAAGAAGAAATAGCCGACCCGCACATATCCCACAGACCCACGATGAGTGTAGAACACACAAAACTGCAAAGTACATGGATGCAAATGAAAAAATTAAAATAGCTCCATAAATTTTGTATTTACAATTTTTTTTCAATTCCTTATCCAAACACAGGTATGATACAACAAAGCAAGGCATTCTCATTCCTTTGCTCAGTTTTGTACGACATGCAGATCCCTTCATATCCCTTTTTGGCTTCGGCAGTCTCCGTCATTTTGGGTGTAGGCGGGGGGAGGGGAAAACGCATCACATTCTGAGGCCCAAACATCTGAGCATCATTCGCTCTGCCCTCAAGTCAGAAACAAAACAACTTAAAATAAACATTAAAAACGTTCTTCTCACACAACACGGGTTAACCTAACTAACACTTGAGTGCCGATGATGAGCCAATACGCATACAGTGTCGTTGGAATACAGTTCTAAAACTCTGTGTGGGGAGAGATCGGGGGCTTTATTCCATTACCGAGATCTTGGAAATCTGTTGAAAGACAGGACCGCACATAAGAGAATGAAGTCAAAGATCTGCCAAATGAGTCAACGCGCTTGGAGGAGTTTGAACAGCGGCAAGGCTCTCGCATTCTTTCTTCCTCCTCCGCCATTGCTGGTGCTATTGTTTCAACGACGGTGGAGAAGGAGGTGGGGGATTTCAACGTCGAGAGCTTTGGCTCGATATCAATTGTGTTAGGAACTCCCCCCGATCCAAGCGCTGCAGTGCTCTGACATAATCCACCGTTGCCAAAATGCAACAGATGCTCCCTGTTAGTCCCTGCATCTTGTCATTATGGTGGCTACGTTTACCTGCGTCAATACTTCTAGTAGTACTTCTAGTATTAGTTGTTACTAATCGTGCTCCAACATCCAATCCATCAAGATGACAAAAGTATCTGGGCACGCAGAAAGCTACAGAAAAGCTGGAATAGTGATCACCACATCCGGTCTTCCGGTAAAGATTGAACCCTTGAACTATATAAGTCTATGATGTACCAGTCAGTTTTTTTCCCTTGGAAAATCCTCTGCAGTCAGATCTTCAGAGTTTCAAATAGGTTAGTTCCTACTTCCTAGCATCTTCAGACTCTCAAAAATCTTCTTCGTAAAGAAGTGCGAGAGGTAAGCTCCATCCCAGGTTCTTTGTCCACATGCATAACTACTTATGATTGCATTTGCATGTGCATATAATACTATTGTGTGCGCGCGCCAACGGCCAAGTGTAAAAGCATGAAGCCCACTGATGAATTATGTACACACGTCTCAACACCCTCCCGCTCCCCTCACAAATGCTAATATGGCCGCCGCTTGGAAGGCTAGCTTCAATTGACTATCCAGTCTGCATTCGGCTCACCGTGAATGAAAGGCGACTTTGCCTGTCGAAATCACCTCTCATTCGCGACATTTTGAGAGGGTGTGGCCCGAAAGCTTATACTGAAATAACATGGACGCACGCTCAGCGTCCACACTAACACTTCTATCACATGCACACATACACACGCTAGCTCCCCTGGTCGGATATGCAAACTGCTGCCTCTTGTTTAATATGAAAAGAGTTTTTGCACCTCCCTTTACTGGCAGGACAAAAGGGAAGTACCTCATGTGAAGTCAAAGTACATGTTTGTTTTCCATGTCTGCTGCGATGGGTTGCCTCTGGAGCAAATGACTTCAGTTAGAACCGACGACTATGAGAAAATAAGGTTTTAAAATTATGGCAAATTGTCAGTCGACAGCCTGACTTTGACATGGAAGGTTCCAACAGAGCTGACATTGCCATTTCATTTTATGAAATGTACCATATTTTCCGGTGTATAAGGCACACTCAAATGCCTTGATTTTTTTTCAAAAGAGGACCCTATGCCTTGTACGCAGGGGCGCCTTATGTGTGACGTAATATTGAGCCACAACAGGTCTCACAACTACTGTCAGCAGCCACTGACGTAGAAGTAGTGCATAACCCAAGCCTCCACTGTAGCGCCTTATAATGTGGTGTGGCTTATATTTGGAAAACTTGTATTTATTTATATATTATATTTGGAAAACTTTTTTCATTCATTGAAGGTGCGCCTTATAGTCCAGTACACCTTATATATGGAAATGTTTGAAAATACACCGTTCAATGGGGGTGCGCCTTGTACTCCGGTGCACCTTATATACCGGAAAATACGGTAAATGTAAATTCACATTGAGATTAATAAAAAAATAGATGGACGGTCAGGCCGACCTGAAATGGAAGGATGACTGATGGACCGATATGCCCTCCTGACGTTTATAGCCGACGGGAGGTGTATGTTCTGCTACTTAACTACCTGGTGTGGTTCAAAAGTGTGACACGAGAACCCCAAAATAAACTCCCTGTAGTGTGCTTTGAATACATAAAGATAATCCAGTCAGCATTTTGTTCTCAAGACATTGGTGAATGTTGTGTTTCTATTCCATTGTGTCTAATTGGAGCGCTTCATACCTGGGTGGATATCACCAAAGTATTAAATTGTATGTAATTATTTCATGAAACCACATTATTTTTCCACAACACCAATTTCACTACATTCATGAAATATTTTTGCATTAACCTCACAAATAACATATTGTAACCTTGTGGAAGCAAGGCGGAATGACCCTAAACTCTTTTTTCTGGCGACATATCACATCATGGACATTGTGAGACTCGGTTAAGCGGTATCGTGTTGTATTCACAGTCTGCCAGTTTATTGATGAAAGTTGTTTTTTAAAACGATGCACGTTTAGGGCCTAAAGAGCTTCTCATTACACATATTTGTGTGTTTGTGCAGAACATACACGTCCCGCTTGGGAATTAGTGTGAGCACCGCCGCCACCCTCTTGGCAATTACTGGCAATAGTTGTCGTTCCGTGAAAAATCTGTACGATCATGAAAGTTCCAATTCTGGCAGAAAAAAAACAACAAAACATTGGGGACCACTGCAAACATGTTTTGAATTCACCTTTGGGTTTTCCATTTGACTTTTTCCTGTATCAGGAGCAAATCTCCTTTCATTACTCTAATTTATCAAAGCAAATTACATCATGTGCATATATTTATCTGCATGTACAATACAAAACAATACTGATTACATCATGTACAGTACATTGCCCATGGCATGATATTGCTTTCTTAATAATTGATACTCTGAACTGCTCTGAAGTGCCTCATTCCCCCTCGGGAGACTTATTGAAGTAGCATCGATATTGATCGCGAAAGACCTTCCGAGTCAGCGTGGTAAAAGATAAGGACAAAGAAAGAAAAGTGTGAAAAGGAATCATGGGATTGCAAAGGCACACTGATAGAAAATCTACTTGTTCTATTTTAAGCTGCGTTCAATCAAACTGCCCTGGGTCGGTGACAATGTGACAAAAGGGACGTTGGCTGATACCAGACGGACCAAGAACACACCGGCACCTGCTGAGTCAGCCAGACAGCCATTAACTGCCACTCCGTTATTATGGATCCATTGTGAGTTCTGACAACGATTTCTACACAATCTGTTTTACAATTGAAATGAGTGTTCCCGCTCCTTTTATTCAGCCTAATTGAACCTTCTCCCTATGATGTCTCAAAGCTTCAGCCTTGTCTTTTCTTTGGGTTATCTTCACTAATTCACCACGTAATTGTCGTAATATAATCAGACAAGTGAGGTACGGACAGACAGAGGAACGCAGACAAGAGAAGAGGCTGCGAGAAGCTGACAGAGGCAACATCAGAGAACAACAGAGGGCCATGTCTCTTCCTGGCATTGTGTCTGATTCTTCGCCGAAAAGTACCTCGAAAAAAAAACACAAAAAACCAACAACAAACAAAAAACCAACAACAAAAAATTAATTTATTTTCCGCACTAAAAGGCAGCCCCAGAAGCCTTGATTTTCTTTGTACGAATGCATCGACTGCACTCAAGTAAAGATCAAACCAGGAAGAGCGAGCACAAACGACTCCTATTACGATTTCTTCTATGTGCTGATCATTCACTTCCATTCCCGAATTTATTCGGGAATTGAAAATATGTCATGGAGCGCCATTCCTGAATTTGTTCGGATTTTGTTTCTACTTGCGTGGGGGTGCCGATTAAGCGCTGGTTAGACCTTTGGCAGCATTTGCCTTTTGTACAGCCGCCCCCACTTGTACCTAATATTAGTCCGGAACCAAATAAGCTAGAAATGAATTTTTTTCTCATGAAAGAAGAGAGTCTAAAGTTTCTTACACTGCATTGCATGCTGATGTAGTCCTAAAACTCAATCTTCTGTGTGTCCTGGAATTTGAGTGACAATGACAAAACCCTGGCACTCGAGTGGACACATTTTTGGACAGGTCTGGCAGTGAATGACTTAATTCAGTACCTGTCTGGAAGTGAAAACAATGTCGTCGGTCCTTATCATCTATCAGACATTCGTGCTGACACATTTTTGGTTTAATTTCTTAAATGCAGGATGCCAACAAACAAAACAAAAAAAATATACCCAATTAGCGGCATATATATATATATATATATATATATATATATATATATATATATATATATATACATCAATAGCTGAAGTCAAGTACGTATATATATATATATATATATATATATATATATATATATATATATATATATATATATATATATATATATATATATATACGTACTTGACTTCAGCTATTGATGTACATACGGAAATCAGAGTTCATCTATAGTCTGAATAAATGTAAGTAATAGTCATAGTGTATTAAGTACCAGAAAAGAGGTGAAGACTCTGTTGGTACGACTCCGCTGTTAGTGCTATGCAACTTTGCCCTGCTGGTGGTAAAGCAGAAAAGCTGTTCAGTAAGATGAGGGAGTCTAAGTAGCTTCGTTTGCGGGTTTCCCATGAGAGAGGTTGATGTTGAACACACACGCACACACAAATGGAACACTGTGTCTTTCCGCATAAATGGGCCCAATTGGGTCAACCCACGGGTGGCAAATGGGGTCTGTGGTTTTGGATCTGATGTCGGAAGAAGATAACATCACATCATCCTCCCGCTGGATAAGAAAATATCTGCAGTCTCTTCTGTACATCTCCTGGTGGGAGGGGGGAGTGCTACTTCTACTTTGATCAAGTGTTGAATGTTTCATCCGCGTTTACCCCTTTGCTTTGTTACATGCCTCAATTTTGGATAAGATATACTGTATATATATATATATATATATATATATATATATACTCAACAAGAGAAGGGTGTGGGTGTTAGCTTTCCGCTCACAGTGCTTCGTTCTTTGAGTCATAAGACACAAACAGTGTCTTTGCTCTGATTTTTTTTGTGGTTGTAGTTCATTAGGGCGCAAGCATTCCATGTTTTCCCTTTTAAGTATGCATTCATTAGAAGTATTTGCGGACTTATAATATTGAATTTTTAATTACATCCTTTTAACTAGTTGCATGTCTCTGTTCATGGAAGAGTCTTAGCTTTTGGGAAGTGGGTGCAAGGTTGCGGGGTATGGATGGTAGTCTGGGGAGGAGTTAACTCTCAATCCTACACAGTCTGAAAGGCTTTCGTCTGGGTGGGGACCATGAGGGTGGGGGGTGTTGGCCCAGACATATTCCTGGAGTTGAATTTGGGAGTGGTCGGGGGCTCAAGGGTTTTGGATGGCACCACCGTGGTATAAGCCGGAGGGGACTGGGGAAAGCCAGGAGGTTGTCCATTTTCCTTCAACGCTGCAACTGCAGGGGGTCGGGGGCGGTGCCCGCGCTGAGCACTGTTGTGGACCATCGACTGGGTGGAGGAGGCACCAGAGCGTGAGCTTCCAGAACGGGACGAAGACAAGGAATTGGGCTTCACCAGTTTTGCTTTGGGAGCCTCCGCATCCTCTCTGCACAAACACATGGGGCGCATGAAAAATATTTACTGATGTTAAAATGTATATTCAGTATACCAGTGGTGGGCCGTCAGGGCCTGAGAGGCCTTCTCTGTTGGCCTAAAAATATCTGAATCATAGACTAATGTTAATTATATTGTTTTCATTAATTCTTATTAAATAATTCCAAATTGTCTTGCTTCCTTTCAATACTTTTACCCTGTTGTGCCACTTACATATTTGTGTTTTCATATTTAAGCATTTAACCAATCACATTTCAGCCATCATTTGTTACCAGGGTCAGAAATCTACCAGTACACATTCACAATCAGTTCTGCGGGCCCTGGAGCATAAAAAATCAATGTCAATGAACCTGTTGCTTTAACCAATCAGAGTTTGAGTTGGCAACCCAAGTCCTGCTGGAAGGCGCTGGAAACGTCAGAGTTTTCGCAAACGACAGTATCACTATTGCTAGTGATGAGAGCATACTGTCCAGAGCTAGCACACTGTGTCTGTCGCGAGCGGCATAAGCAAATATATTGTTGTGTTGATTTAATAGTGGTTTTGTCAAACCACAAAGGCTGAAGGAGGAGAAGAAGTGGATTTGGTTGTAGATATACTGTAAAACCATTTTCAAGATGGACTTTTCAAAAATAGATGGACATCATTCATTTGGACAGCTCCGAAGTGAGCAAAAATAGCAAATAATATTGCAATTTTTTGAGGTTAGCATTAATACACACATTGATAGTGAAAATTAGAACATTTTAATGACACCAATCCAATCCAATCTTCAGTTCTTCAAGTCAAGTTATTTCCTGGTGAACGGCACCCTCTAGTGGACGTGTAGTAATACCACACCACACTTGCAGCTGTTTGATTCAGACTTAGGACTACTAAAGGCCTAAGAGTGACATGCATGACCCGCCACTGATATATACATGGGCAGTATTTCACAAACATAAGCCCACCCACTCACAGCTGCTGACCTACTCACCCCATTTAACAAAGATAGGTAGAAACAAAAAATACATGAAAAATACAAAAGATATAAAAAATCGTAAAAATCTGAGTACGGAGGAGGAAGAACAAACCTTATCTCATTTGGAGTCTCCTCTTCTTCGTACTTCTTTTTCTCTTTTGTTCGAAAGACAAGCCAAATAATTAAAATGACAATGAGCACACCCAGGGAAATTCCCACGACTGCTCCAGCTACCTTACCCATATCCCTCACATCTGTGAAAACACAACAGATTCCATCAGATACATTTCGTACAACTGCACATCTCCTAAATCTTTTTTTATAATAACACACATCATTCTTGGGGGAAAACATAGTCTAAAATCAAGGGGGGGCGGGACGAAGATGGTTTTAGAGGGGGAAAAATGCACCAGTGTATTTTGGGACTTGGGGGTTGTGATAAAGTGATTCCAACGTAATATCTAATGTATGCATCAAACCACCACTGAACTAAGGACTGGGGCACTATTAATTCCTCCTGTGTTTTTGGTGTGACAGACATGCTTACTTCTTTGTTATATACTCTTAGCCCCTGTAATTTTGAATGAGAACCAAATTTTCCGGTCTAAAAGGTGCGTTGGATTATAAAGCGCATGGTCACATTTTGAAAAAAATGAAGGTTTTTAGGTGCATCTTATAGAGCGGAAAATACGCTCAGCAAATAAGTTCAGCAAATTGTACACACCCCACACACAAAGCCGAGATTGGCTCCACAAAAGAAATGTATGGCACCTCAACAAAAATCGTGAGTGTTGCAAAAGGATGTGTCCTAAAATAGGGCTCAGGTGACATTAAAAGGTGATTTTTGAGGTGCATATAATAAGCGTGTATTAAAATATGTCATTGACGTGAGGTGCAGCTATTTTTTTCATGTATCCTATTTTCCGCACGAAAAGGTCCACCTAAAAGCGTTCAATTTTTTCAAAAACTGACCATGCATTTTATAATCCAGTGCTCCTTATATATGGAAAAAGGTTTCAAATAAGCCATTCATTGAAGGTGCTCCTTATAATGCGGTGCTCCTTATAATGCGGTGCACCCTATAGTCCGGAAAAGTTTAAAAATATGTCATTCATTGAAGGCGTGACTTATTATCCAATGCGCCTTATAGTACAGAAAATACAATATCCAATATATTGACAACACATTGGCAATTCTACTGCATTGACCATGTTTCAATTTACCACTGTTCATCCATCGGTTTGTGCATAGCTCCACGGCATGTCAATTTGTTTAGATGTCACCCAGCCTCTCTAGAAATATATTTGTGTGCGAGGGAGATATGAGCGTTGGAGCGCAGGTGGCGAGCAGTAACTATCAGCACATTCTGTGCAATCCCTTGCGTTGGTGGACTGGGGAAGTGTCATGGGGTGTGGAAGCAGAGAGAGGGAAATAAATGCTTTTCCATCTGCAGTTTGAAACAATTGCCATCGGTCAGTTTGACAGGTGGAGGTGAGGTGAACGCCACAATTATTTGCCAGTTGAACCCCCTTCCCACCTTCCATACACTCACGCTGCATTGTGACCTCAATGGTGCAGTTTTCCTCGCCTACATCATTGCTGGCTGTGCACCTGTAGACGCCTGTGCTATCCATGGTGAGGTTCCTCAATGTCACAAGTTCAGGGTTCTTCAGATCTGGATAAGTGGGGGTTGCCATAGTGCAAAGCCATTACAATCATGTAAGTCACGTGGCATCTCTGTCGACATCTTTCATGGCGTGAAACTGTCATTATTTTTCTTACCTATCAGTGCCAGATTTGGCAGTTTGCCGAGGCTCTTGCCTTTTTCCAGCACTCGCTCCCACTTGTAGTTGATCGGGTCAGAACCGTCGCTGGACTTGCAGCTCAGTTTAACGTCGCTCCCTTCCAGCAGGTCGCCATCCATCCAACATCTGGGCTTTGAGGGTTTCACTGTAAACATAACAAATGACCCGGTTTATGTCAGTGGTAAGACAAATACAATTTGGATGTATCCGTCCATTTTCGGATCTGCTTATCCTCACAAAGGTCGCCGGGGGTGCTGGAACCTATCCCAGCTGTCTTCGGGGATTAGCCAAGAAAAAAACCCATCCAGGCAAAGGGAACACTTTCAAATTCCACATAAAAATATTCAAGCCGGGCTTTACAATATTAATCTGGTAATATTAATACTTAACTGAATGTCTCATTGGATCAATCAAGTATCCCTGTTCATTAATTATATTCAAATATTATTTTTAAAAAGTATGGCAGGCATACTTTTTCTTTAATGTAAACTGTGCTTCATTGCAAATGATTGTATGATTAAAAAACAAAATAATAAAGAACCCCCCCAAAACTGACTGTTATTTATTGTGCAATTGAAATTATTATGATTATTATTATTTTACAAAGAAAACAACTCGTAGTGTAACACCATCCGAAAAAAAAGGTTTGAGAGCAACGAATCCTAAAATGTTTCTTCAAAATTTGATGTCAATAGAATAAAAAAAAGAATAAATTCAAAAAAATCCTTGAAATTATTCCATGTACTCTTACTCCGATTGGTGACCTGTTTAAATCACCCACACAATGAATGCTTCGATGCTTTTTAGTTACAGCAGGCAGGCTGTCTTCTTGATATATTTGACAGTTGTAAAACAGATACATATGCATCATAACTCAAAACTCACACTGTTTATAGTCACGCCATGTACTGTTATAAACCTGCAAAATGTGAACATGTTCCAAATAAAACTTTGACTTATCATTCAGCGACAGGGATTTCATTGCTAAAGCTATTTATTTCCCCCTAGACACACACAAAACCCATAGCTGCATAAATTCTATGACTGAAAACAAAGTTGATTAAATATGAGGCAAACTGTTTGATTCTGTCGAGATAAAATCCTTCGATGTGGAATTGCTGGGCTCCCTTTGAGACCACAGAGAGTTTAAACAGAGTCTACGGAGTCTCGTTCACTGTGACTGCGAAGATGGCTTTGAATGTCATGATTTTTTTCCCTTTCTTGCCACAGCTCAAACATTTCAGGTCAACAGCTTGACACACACAAAAAAACACGAGGAGTTCTGGATTCTGCTGAAATGCGCACTGCCTCTTCTCTGTCTTTAAACACAATGCTGAGCTATTAAAAAAAACAATGAAAATAGCCTGGCTTCCATCCCAGCAGCGTATTTTTAGATCAGCGGTGAGCTATTTTTAAACAGCCCTTTTCTATTTTGTCATAGTCGCAGTGTTGGCTTTCGTGCCTTTGGATGAGGCTGGCAGTCTGCAGAGCTGCGGTATGTTGATTAAGATACACTGTCGTGAGGTGGTTTGTGCAGAGAATCATGAAAAATTGATCACATTCTATTTTATATAGTTTGTAATGTAATAGCAAAAAAGGTGCAGCAATTGATCATATTATTGTGCAGAAAGAAGTACTGAAATTACAGTTGCTTTTGGAAATATTTATTTTGACAATCTTCATCATATTGCCACAAAAACTCTGATGTAAACGTACATCGACCGTATACTACGAACCATACGGCTTTGAATGTGAAAAGCGTAATGTACAGTATGTATTTTTACTCATGAGCTTCAAGCCATTGATATATTTACCCATAGTCTGTTGAAATTACCAGACATGTCAGAGTGGATCAATGAGTCCAGAGTCATACTGAATATTCATCCAAAAAATTGAGGTTGCTTTCGAGCTACGAGAGAGAAATGTGTAAATGCGTGTAAGAGTGAATATAGAAGAAATTACGCATCTTGAGTTGATTTTAATGAGCATAGGGAATATGTGCCATAAATACATCCACCTCTGCAGTGCAACCCCTCTCCCGCCATTTGTTGTTTATCTAGCAACTCCTCCATTGTTTACACGACATCCCCCTGCAGCTCCCAAAACGGCGGCTTGCTGAAAACTGCGTTAATGCGGACTTCTCTGCACTGCTAACTGATGAACCTCGTTGGTGGATTGGATAAACTAGGTAAGAATTTAATCCTAAAAAATGTGTGTGTGATCTCTTTGAAAATAGACATGTTAAAAAATGGAGATCCTCCATTGCTATTAATATACAGAGGAAAAACAAACTAACAATGTGTTTATGTGGCAAAATTTAGCTGTTGTGGTTTTTAATCAAGTACGTTTTTCAGTCCGGAAATTACAGCAAATCCTCAATCACGTTTGCTTTTGCAAACTGGCTCATAAAAACATACATTCACAATTCACAGGAGGGCTGTGCATAAACAACCTGTCTGGCACCAAGCGATTATTTTCAAGAGAGAAATGCAAATGTCTGTTTCTCTCCAAATCTAACACATCACCACGAAAGCTGAGGGCCATTTGTAAAAAACGGAGGCACAAACTCAATGAAATTTATATATGGAAGAGAGATGAAAATGAGAGGATTAACGGGCTGTTCTATAAGAGAACCAATAACCGCGGGCCGAACTAAAATCCCGTGATGTTTTAATAAATCGCCTGCTTTTCCATCACTGAGATGATCTCAAATCTTCACATCGATCTTTGTGGCGGGCTGGAAAGGTCGGCACTCTACCCCCTTTTGCCATTAGAAATGGGCAACATTGAACATTTCCACCGATCTTGGAAAACAAAAGGAATGAAAAGTAGAGCAATGATATTGATAAAAAAATGAATTCATGAAGCATTGAGAGGCTGAAACAAGCTCCCCAAGACAATTTGTGTAAATAACTTTTCTAAGAAGCTTAGACGGGGTTTCGGGCTAGACGTTGTAATTATAGACTTTCACCAGAAAAGGACATTGTGTGTGGAAATGCAGCACCATTATCATAAATAAGTGTGTGCACGTGTGTGTGTTTGGTCAAAGACCCTTACCCAGCACGATGAGGTTGACTTGGCTCCAGTGGTACTTGCCCCCGGTCTTGACCTTGCAGTAGTACTCCCCGGAATCAGTCAGCAGCAGGTCACTGATCAGCAAGGAGGCATCACCCCCCAGGTACTCCCCGGCAAAAGACAGGCGGCTGCCATCAGTGCTCGTCGCCTCATTAGTGTACACGTGGCCACCAAAGAACGTAATGATCTAGAACAATTGAAGAGCAACGCATCAGAGACTGTCATTATCTCATTCACTGCCAGACGATGTGCAAAAATGTCTCCACTCCAGTTACAAGGTTTTTGTCATTTTCATTCCAATTGCAGGACCCACAGAATATTGAGTTTTAGGACTACATAAATATTCAATACAGCCTATAGAAACCTTAGACTCTTTTTTTCGTCAGAAAAAAGAGTTAATTCCGAGGTTCTATGGGTCTGGAGGTATCTGAGCTTGAAATGAGTGCAGCTGTACACAATACAATACAATCCATACATATTGATTAATACAGCGCTTTAACAACAGCTGAAACTTCAACAAAGCGTGAACATGGAAAAAAGGCAAATGCTTCCCCCTCGTGGAGGGAAAAAAAAAACATTGACCATGGTCTGACCAGTGCTTTATCGGCACCCCCACAAGAAAAAACAAAACCCAAACAAATTTGGGAATGGCGCTCAACGTCACACTTTTCAATTCCTGAATACATTCGGGAATGGCAGAGTTAATGTGTTAATGTGAGTGAGCGAACTGTGTTCAAAGCTTCGCAAGCAAATTTAGTTAAGTGTTCCCCAACAACTGGGTGAACGACCATGAAGAGTTTGCTGATTTTTATATGTGGAAGGAGTCGCAGGAGAACTTCCCGTTGTGATTGTTTTGCATATATGCCATATTTAAAAATGAATTTTGCAGTTTTAGTAGCTCAATACTTTGCACCAAGGATGGCTGGTTGAGTATCTTCAAATTCCCTTATTTAATGTGATTTATGTTTTCACGATATAGCCAAAATATGAGATGAGGAATCATCACACAAGTGGGACCCAAAGTGGAAATGATGGGATTCTAACAGCTTGGAAACGAAAACTGACTCAGTAAAATCCCACAGTGGGCTCATTGAATAAATATTTTTTTTCAATTAAGTGGGAAATAAAAGTGACATTCCGATGCCCCACACTTCCTTCTGTTTTGTTTTCCTTGTCAGTTCCAGTTGGACTCACGATTTTGATGGTATTAGTAAATAGAAACAGAAAAGTGATTTTGTATTGATGGCCTCTTATCACAAATGATGAATAGATGCTTATTGTATGTACATAGAAATGAATTCAAAACAAAAATAAACTGTTTCAGAGTAAAAATAACATTTGGGTGCTCCGAATTTGAATCTGATGAATGACTTGAAGCATTTTGCCAGAGCACTATGCTCACTACCTTTCGTTCTGGCCGCATTCATGCCCACAAACACAGCTGTCATACTGGCCTATTACTCAGGGTTAGGGAAAGTCTGCAGATGGGGCCCACTAAGTGCCCGTGCCACTGCGCATCGCCAGCGACCAAATAGGCAGCACCTGCCGTAACCACAGGTGGTGACTGGCCGCTTGATTGTACTCACAAATGCACAGAAAAAAAATGACTGAAAAATCAGGCCCTGAATGCACATTGATGTATTGCACATTAGGGAGCCACAGTTGCGCAGAAAAAAATGTACTTTAAGGGCAATGAACAGTAAGCATATCTCTTCTTTATGCACATTTACTGCTCACGGGCATCGGAAACTTATTCACCGACATAAAGATGCATACAAGAGAGCAGCAAAGTGCTGCTCACTGATATTTTTCGCAAAATGGCTACAGGTTGGTTTTAAAGTTGCAATGACAAAATACTAACATTGAGCTTTTCGGCCTAGATTTTTTGGGAGGACATGATTTATTAAAACATCACGGGATTTTAGTTCGGCCCGTGGTTATTGGTTCCATAATAGAACAGCCCGTTAATCCTCTCATTTTGATCTCTCTTCCATAAATAAATTTCATTGAGTTTGTGCCTCCGTTTTTTACAAATGGCCCTCAGCTTTCGTACTGATGTGTTGGATTTGGAAAGAAACAGACATTTGAATTTCTCTCTTGAAAATAATCGCTTGGTGCCAGACAGGTTGTTTATGCACAGCCCTCCTGTGAATTGTGAATGTATGTTTTTATGAGCCAGTTTGCAAAAGCAAACGTGATTGAGGATTTGCTGTAATTTCCGGACTGAAAAACGTACTTGATTAAAAACCACAACAGCTAAATTTTGCCACATAAACACATTGTTAGTTTGTTTTTCCTCTCTATATTAATAGCAATGGAGAATCTCCATTTTTTTAACATGTCTATTTTCAAAGATCCTGCGCAAAAAAAAAAAAAAAATCCGCAAGCTAAACTTATTCGTGATCAAGGAGATGATTATCTTCCATTTTCAACACCGCTTATCCTGAAGAGTGGAGAGGGTTGCGAGTACTTCCTGGAACCTATCCCATCTGACTTCAGGCGGAAGGTGGATGACGCCCAAAATTTGTCACCAGTCAGTCGCAGGGCACATATAGATGTAAAATGAAACATTCAAACTCACATGCACACCCTGAGTTCGGCGAGTGCACCACTACATCATCGGCAATTAGGTGATTAATATTATGTATGTTATACATGAATAATTACAAACATAAATTACCAAAAAAATACAATAGTAGTAATTGGCAAAGTCAGAATATTAAATTACCAAGGAACAATCTTACAAGTAAGTGTTAAAATAGTGCTTGGAATACATTTCAATTTAAAAGAAAAAAAAACTGTGATGAAATGTCGCCTCTATTTTCAGCATGGATGTAAAATTGACAAAAATAGAAAGATAGTGTCGTGCGGCGAGACAGCAAGCAGGTGGATAGGTGATAAAAGTTCACTCAGCCAGATGCAGGAAGGGTATTGTGAGTTTTCTTTATTTGAAGTTGATATCAGTTTTCGGCAGACCCCAGGTAACACTGCTCTCCAGGTTGTCCGTTGTCCTTTGTCCCTCTTCTTCCTCCTCGAAGTGACTGGTTCAGGCTGGCTTTAAAGGTGCTTCACCTGAGCTTCTGGCCAATCAGGTCCCAGCGGCAATTGGCCATTCCCAGGTGGTTGCAATCACCTTCTCAGAGTCAATTAGTGGTCGCCCAACTCAACTGTTTTGGATGGGGAGAAATGCGCACCTTTCTCCCATCCAAAATCCATGAAACACAAAATTATTTAACATTTCTTTTAGCATCATGACATCATTCACCCCCTCTCCTCAGAGTTCAGACATTCTTGTCAAATAATCAGCAATAACATTTGTTGTCAGGGCAGAGAATGTCATATGTGACAGATAGATGGAAAGAAAGAAACAGAAAGATAGAAATATAGATAAAAAGAAAGAGAAAATGGATGGGTAGATGGATAGATAGACAGATGGACAGATTTTATTTGAATACCATCATAACCGTTAGCTCTATACTTACTTTACTTTAACGGAAAACCGACGTCTGCGGACAAGTTGTGTCCATAATTCGTAAAATGGCTTCAAATCACTTCGACTGAGCGTATTTTACAAAGATTCCATCGCATATAGCTATAATTTACGTTTTAAGACTTGCGCTGAATATTCAGGAAGTCTTATTTTTGAGTTGGTGACGAGTCCGTACGTGACGTCACTAAAGGACCGCCCTTTACCGTTATAAAGACGCATTGTAGCCGTCCTTCCATCACGTCAATGTAATTTGCTGGACTTGTTTGGTCTGGGAACCTCGTGTTGCACCCAAAAGCCGCCAGAAGGCCAAAAGAGGGCGTCCAAGCGCCATATACGGAATTTATCAGCCTGTGGAAACGGAGGTGGCCTCAGGAGGTCGCCATTTTGTACCTCTTTTTTTGGGTGAGAGATTTTCCCCCAATGTTGCCTCAAAATGGCACAAATAAATTCTTTAATCGATTGCAAACATGTATGCTTTCCTCTTCAGAACTATTTGAATCATATTCATCAATGGATGTGGAACAAGAAAGCATATTCTCTGAATCTGAAGCCTTTGTTTTGATTCACTAGCAATGCAATACGTCTTGGCATGACGTCACGAACTGGGGGCGGGACTTTCTGAAAATGCCCAATTCGCAGCTCAATTTTTCGCAGATTTTGGACCCTTTAAATCATTTTTATTGGTGTTTTGCATTTCACTAAAAATATCAGCCTGGGTGTTTTGGGTATTTTAGATGCTATAAAATGTTTTTCTGGTGTCAGTTAAAAAACAAAAAAGTGACGTCGGTTGTCCTTTAAGGTAAATTACATTTGGTGAGTGATAGACGTTTTTTAGAGTTAAAATAATCTCTTTGGCCTTTGAAGTTTTTACGACTGATTTTGAAATTGTGCGTACACAATGGTATGACAGGCGAGTGTATTTCAGTTATTGAGCGCATATCCTTGAGCCTGTTGTTTGGTCCCTTGGTGATCGCAACAATCGTAACCCACACAATAGCTAAGGGGGGCTAAATGTTGCAAGATGCACTTTCTTTGGCTGACAGTACAAAAGAATGATTTATTCATTCAGCGACAGGCGCAGTCTCTACAACCTAATCAAATTTTCAGATGTTTGATTTTAATTAATGGCGCCTTCGATGTTATCTTGCCGTTAAATATTCATCGTCGTGTGGCAGCCCCCCCGCCTTGAATCATTAAAGCTTCAGCCAGAAGCCTACATTTGACAATTCCGTCCCCTCCTTCCTGTCCTCTCCCTGCTATTTTCTTTCTCGCTGCGTTGCGCTTCTAACAAACGGCTTCCAAATGGAGTACATGTATATCACAAAACATTTCAATTCCTCCACCAGATAGCCAGAGAGATTTAAAGTTAATTTCTTCCAGATTCAAATTGAGTCTGATGAAAAATGTATGTAACTATTGAACAAAAGCAGACTTAAGTATAACTACTCATATCAAATGCCCACAGAAATAACAGATAGTCAACAGGAATGTGTTGACCGGCGAATCCCATTTTTTACCTAGAAGTGTTTGATAGGGCAAAATCTGGTGAAAATCTGATTTCCGATCATCTGAATAGACATCAATCATCATGATGATGTTTGGGTTTAAAGTTTCTTTTTAAAAGTGAGCATGTCATGATTATTATCATGATTTTTTTATTCAATGGTGCATTTCTCGAGGGAATAGATCTTCCTTACAACAAAGATGATCTAAATGCTACCATCAGTGGAAAGGCATCGATGCCTTGAGTAAAATTAGATAAAAGGTTTCATTTTGTTTTAAAATGTCAACAACATATCTAGATTTGTGCATTTGCTGCAAAAATAAAGACAAAATAAATACGGTTGATGAAATTATTGCCTCGAGACAGCGTTTGAGTCTCAACGCATCCATTATGATTTCATTACGATATCATCGTACATTCTGACAAGGGTCAAAGTGTCGGAGAATTCAGTCACACTAACACTGAAGCTCATGTTGATATTTGGCCTGCAGCGTGAACAAGAATGTCATATGTGACAGATAGATGGAAAGAAAGAAACAGAAAGATAGAAATATAGATAAAAAGAAAGAGAAAATGGATGGGTAGATGGATAGATAGACAGATGGACAGATAGATGGATTTTATTTGAATACCATCATAACCGTTAGCTCTATACTTACTTTACTTTAACGGAAAACCGACGTCTGCGGACAAGTTGTGTCCATAATTCGTAAAATGGCTTCAAATCACTTCGACTGAGCGTATTTTACAAAGATTCCATCGCATATAGCTATAATTTACGTTTTAAGACTTGCGCTGAATATTCAGGAAGTCTTATTTTTGAGTTGGTGACGAGTCCGTACGTGACGTCACTAAAGGACCGCCCTTTACCGTTATAAAGACGCATTGTAGCCGTCCTTCCATCACGTCAATGTAATTTGCTGGACTTGTTTGGTCTGGGAACCTCGTGTTGCACCCAAAAGCCGCCAGAAGGCCAAAAGAGGGCGTCCAAGCGCCATATACGGAATTTATCAGCCTGTGGAAACGGAGGTGGCCTCAGGAGGTCGCCATTTTGTACCTCTTTTTTTGGGTGAGAGATTTTCCCCCAATGTTGCCTCAAAATGGCACAAATAAATTCTTTAATCGATTGCAAACATGTATGCTTTCCTCTTCAGAACTATTTGAATCATATTCATCAATGGATGTGGAACAAGAAAGCATATTCTCTGAATCTGAAGCCTTTGTTTTGATTCACTAGCAATGCAATACGTCTTGGCATGACGTCACGAACTGGGGGCGGGACTTTCTGAAAATGCCCAATTCGCAGCTCAATTTTTCGCAGATTTTGGACCCTTTAAATCATTTTTATTGGTGTTTTGCATTTCACTAAAAATATCAGCCTGGGTGTTTTGGGTATTTTAGATGCTATAAAATGTTTTTCTGGTGTCAGTTAAAAAACAAAAAAGTGACGTCGGTTGTCCTTTAAGGTAAATTACATTTGGTGAGTGATAGACGTTTTTTAGAGTTAAAATAATCTCTTTGGCCTTTGAAGTTTTTACGACTGATTTTGAAATTGTGCGTACACAATGGTATGACAGGCGAGTGTATTTCAGTTATTGAGCGCATATCCTTGAGCCTGTTGTTTGGTCCCTTGGTGATCGCAACAATCGTAACCCACACAATAGCTAAGGGGGGCTAAATGTTGCAAGATGCACTTTCTTTGGCTGACAGTACAAAAGAATGATTTATTCATTCAGCGACAGGCGCAGTCTCTACAACCTAATCAAATTTTCAGATGTTTGATTTTAATTAATGGCGCCTTCGATGTTATCTTGCCGTTAAATATTCATCGTCGTGTGGCAGCCCCCCCGCCTTGAATCATTAAAGCTTCAGCCAGAAGCCTACATTTGACAATTCCGTCCCCTCCTTCCTGTCCTCTCCCTGCTATTTTCTTTCTCGCTGCGTTGCGCTTCTAACAAACGGCTTCCAAATGGAGTACATGTATATCACAAAACATTTCAATTCCTCCACCAGATAGCCAGAGAGATTTAAAGTTAATTTCTTCCAGATTCAAATTGAGTCTGATGAAAAATGTATGTAACTATTGAACAAAAGCAGACTTAAGTATAACTACTCATATCAAATGCCCACAGAAATAACAGATAGTCAACAGGAATGTGTTGACCGGCGAATCCCATTTTTTACCTAGAAGTGTTTGATAGGGCAAAATCTGGTGAAAATCTGATTTCCGATCATCTGAATAGACATCAATCATCATGATGATGTTTGGGTTTAAAGTTTCTTTTTAAAAGTGAGCATGTCATGATTATTATCATGATTTTTTTATTCAATGGTGCATTTCTCGAGGGAATAGATCTTCCTTACAACAAAGATGATCTAAATGCTACCATCAGTGGAAAGGCATCGATGCCTTGAGTAAAATTAGATAAAAGGTTTCATTTTGTTTTAAAATGTCAACAACATATCTAGATTTGTGCATTTGCTGCAAAAATAAAGACAAAATAAATACGGTTGATGAAATTATTGCCTCGAGACAGCGTTTGAGTCTCAACGCATCCATTATGATTTCATTACGATATCATCGTACATTCTGACAAGGGTCAAAGTGTCGGAGAATTCAGTCACACTAACACTGAAGCTCATGTTGATATTTGGCCTGCAGCGTGAACAAAAATACTTTGAGATCCAGCTCAAAATTAAACCAAGCTGTTGTTATTATCAAACCTGCGATTTTGAGCTGCAATCTAAAATCCAAATTTATTCTGATTAAAACATCTAAGATAAGCGGAAAGAATCACGAATATGTCGTCTCACCACTTTCTGTTTGGAGTTGGGTTTCTGCAGGAGCCACTCAATGTCAATGGAGCCAGACGATTGGAACTGGTGGTGGCAAGGTAAGGTGGCATTGTCCCCGACTACCTTCTTCATCTCGGTCTGAGCACCCCCTGACAGCGGACTGAGGAGAACTGGAGGCGGATAGAGAAGACAAATGTCAGTTCGACCCAACTAAACCTTAAGATGTGAGACAGAACCTGCAAATTGCATTGCAAAGTCGACATTCAGAGAAGACGTGACAGAAGAGACGGACTGAGTTGAAACGTCGGATTTCAATTACTGTCGGGGAAAAAAAAAAACTGGAATGTGGAAAAAGGTGAGAAAAAAAATGCGGACTTGTTTTCAAACAGCCTTTTCGGCATTCTTGTGTAGGCGCGAAAGACAAGCGAGCTATAATTTGATTTATCATTCTCATTAACTTCAACATACGTATGTCAAATGCCAAAGGCGCGCTCTCAAAGTACAAAAACGAGTCAGTGAATGGAAGACACTACAGTACTGTATGCCTCCGAGGTACAAATTGTAGCATAATTTGCGGTAAAAAAAAAAGTTACGTTAAATAAAACCCCCTGATGAAACCCCCCCCCCCTTCAATCACACTTTATTGTAAGTATTTCTCCACTGTGAGACTAATAAAGGCATATCCAATCCAATCCAAGTGCGAACATTTGTACGTTGAGAGAAAATGTAGCCTTTCTGGGTGAGCATCCATTTTCTAATCCGCATATCCTTATCCTATTCGGGAGGTGGGAGGGGTACATCCTAAACGGGTCTCCAGCCAATCACGGGACACACATATATAAACGGAGGTCCTGGGTTCGATTCCGGGTGTTTCCTTAGTTCCATTTGAATGTCCTTTATCTGCGTGGGTTTTCTCTGGGTAATCCGGTTTCCTCCCTCCTTATACAAAAAATCAGGGTAGGTTAATTGCTAAACCCGAATGAGTGTTTATCTGTGTCTGCCCTTTGAATGTGTATGTTGCCCGCCGAGTACCCAAAGTTAGGATGAGTGGCTCAGATAATGGATGGATATAATTTTCGGATGTGAACGGCTTTGAATGCATTTTAGAATTAACCATGTCCAAAGTCCCTGTTACATTTGCAACCTGGTATTTCAGTTTATATATTATGTTATACAGTATTTTCAGATACAATTAATTCATATTGTTTCATTCGATTTTTAAAATTTGATTATTCAACTCACTTGCTATGGAACCGAAAATTTAATTTTTAAAATTGTTGGTGCAAAAAAATTAAACTTGAAGTGGCCATTCCGATCAAACTTTACATTTTGGGGTATCCTGTCACGTTGCTACTTTGAAGTCTGAGATAAATATACATTTTCTCACATAGTGTAAACAAAACAAACCCCAGGCTATTTTTCATATCGCAGTAAAAAAGAAAAGAACACATGCAGCTATAAATATGCTTATGTTATGAATGAGTGACTCTTAGCACTGGTCCAGACAGACATGTGGCAAATCCCTGTGAGGGGAGCAGGAGTTCTAATTCACAAGAGAAAACTGTGCCTCATACTGGCTTTCAGCTGAGGTGTCACGGTGGTATGTTGAAAATTGTGTTTGTGTATCCAAAGGGCGTGCCCCATGTTGTGAGACCGTGGACTCTGAACACCTGTTCCCAAATAATGCATTGCTCGAGCATGCCTCGGCAATAAAGTGCGACAATATATTTTGGGCTCTTCAACATTGAACTTAAAGGACAACTAACGTCACCTTTTTGTTTCTTAACTGACATCAGAAAAACGTTTTATAGCATCTAAAATACCCAAAACACGCAGTATGATATTTTTTATTCAAATGCAAAACACCAATAAAAATGACTTAAAGTGTCCAAAATCTGCAGAAAAATTGAGCTGCCCCCAGTTCGTGACGTCACGCCAAGACGTCTTGCATTGCTGCAGAATGAAAACAATGGCTTCAGATTCGGAGAATATGCTTTCTTTTTACACATCCAGTTATGAATATGATTCAAATAGTTCTAAAGAGGAAAGCATACATTTTTGCATTCGATTAAATAATTTATTCCGTGCCATTATGAGGCAACATTGAGGGGAAATGTCTCAATGAAAAAGAGGCACAAAATGGCGACCTCCTGTGGCCACCTCCGTTACCACGGGCTGATAAATTCCTTATATGGAGCTTGGACGCCCTCTTCTGGCAGCTTTTGGGAGCAACACGAGGTCCAAACAAGACCAAACAAGTACAGCAAAATACATTGACGTGAATCAGTCCTTATTTTTTACTTCAAATTTGTAAAGTAGTTAATTTTTTTCAGGGGCGTTCCTTTCATGACGTCACGTACGCACTCCTCACCAACTAAAAAAAAAAGACTTCCTGAATATTCAGCGCGAGTCTTAAAACGTAAAATATAGCTATATGCGGTGGAATGTTATTAAAATACGCTCAGTAGAAGTCATTTGAAGCCATTTTACAAATTATGGACACAACTTGTCCGAAGACGTCAGTTGTCCTTTAACTACCCATGTTTAATTTAATTGCAGTGTGAGTCAACAGTTTGTGGTGCTTGTCAGCATTTAAAATAATCTCATCAACTCTAGCAAATAATCATGCAAATGATCAGGCTGTATGTTATATGAAGTGGCTTTCTCTCTCACAAATATGGTGTTGACTTTGAAAGATTAACAAAGGCTGAGAAACAAACGCTTGTAGACTTGCTAATTTTGCTGTGTGGCCAAAGCCCATAACCGTACTTGTCTAAAACTGTCAAATGGGGAAAGAGACATGTGGTCGGAGAATGTAAATACACCCAGTTGGCACCTGTCCACTCGTTTCCTGGTACCTCCTTACTCCAACAGTCCCATAAGTGAGCTGTGGGCCAATGAAAATGTCAGTTCAGTGTCAGCACTGACGCAGTGGGATAACGGAAAAGAGCAGCACAACCGCTTCTTCAAGCATGTACATGTCATTATTTGCTTGTTTTCAGCAGTTCTTTGTGTTTTGTTGCACCTCTGTCATTTTCCCCCCTCAGTACAGTCACTGTCAATCCAAACAAAGCAAGAAAATAATACTTGTCAGCAGAGACTTGTTTCGTCGCTTCACAGGGACAGTTTCTGATGTCCTACTGTTATTGGACCTTTAAATCACCAGTCAGCAGAAAAAAACAAATGGGACATTCATTCCCATGGTGGATGTCTTTGACTTTTTGATTACGTGTCATTTCTCCTATATTTCTAAAAAACAGGTTTATGTGGCAGCAGTGGATTGATTTGAAATCACAGTAGAGGCTAATGGTTGATGGTGGGAGTCTTGACGCTATGTCGACTGTCTTCCCTTGACTCCTCAGTCTATAATCAGCCGAACATGTTAGAGACTCGGCGCAGTATCCTGCCGTGTGCCAAAGACCCGATAAGAGCTCCTCAATGGCTGTGACTGTGGGCTCTGTAAATCCAGAAGTCTCCCAGAAGATATGGCACAGTGGACCGTATAAATTGGGGGTAAGCTAATCTTTGTCCGGCATGATACTAAAACAGTTTCCACGAACGAACTGTTCAAATGACCTTCAAACGAAGACTGTCAAGGTCAGCTTCTTTATGGTCGTGGAAATGCTACATTGGCTATACTATGAAATGGATCTGGAAAATCCAAATCAATCAAATGACAGATCTGAATCAAAAGGTATGCTTTTCTGCTGCTGAAATTGAATCCAAGCAAATACATTACTTTAACTGTAGATGATGTATGCCACTAAACATCTTCTGAATGCTTGAGGCTGTATCCGTATTGTTCTGAATTGATCCTTAATGACGCTAATTTAATTTTTTTAAATCAATTTTAACACATTCCATTCATGTTTTTGACCAGTTTATCCTCATAAGGGTAATGGAGGATGCTCGAGCCTCTCCTAGCTATACTCGGGCAGGAGGCAAGGATCACTCTGAACTGGTTGCCACCCAATCGCAGGGCACACATAGACATAAAACCATTCGTGCTCAAACTCACCCCGTGGGACAATTTAGAACATTTGGTTATCCTGCCATGGATGTTTTATGTGAGTACCCAGAGAAAACCCACGCGGGCATGTGGTGAACATGCCGGAATCGAACCCTGCACCTCTGCACATGATGCTTCAAACCTTTATTGAGAAGTGAATTTTGTCTTTAAGATTGAACTGTCAATCACAAAATTAGTGCAATTGTATTGTACCACGTTAAACACAAGCATTACCTAGAACCACATCATCCATAAGTGTCGGACAAGAAATATAGCAGCACATATTTTATTTCAGTCAAGTCAAGATGTTTGATACATCACTTGTATTGGCCCCTGAATTGCGGAAGTGTGCATTCTAAAGTTTGTAAAGTGTCGATACCGAAAGTCATTTTTTGACAGGGAGAAATCAAACAATATATGTCAGAGAGAGTTGGCAGAGAAAGTGAGAAGTGAGGGGGTTTGGTTGGTATGTAATCACCTCTCCGCATTTTGGCAGTTATTTATGGTGGAGATGGAGGCTTTTGGGCTGTGGATAGAGTGACTCCACACTGCCAAAAAGCTCACTTCCATGCGGGTTGGCATTCACATTGGCCTCTTCCAAAGTGTACACAGCTGGGACAGTTAGACTGCTGGACCCCATCATTTGCGTCAACAACACTTGATGCTGAATTTCCCAACTGCACACTATATCAAACTATGACAGCTTTCGAAAACAGCAGTCTCGGGTAAACCAAATAATACGAGCATGCAGAAACGCACTCCGTAGAGCGTAGGTCTCCAGGGTGGAAAGATGGTGGTATACAGATAAATGTTTCAAGCAAATAAATATATTTTTTCATATATTACATGTTACAGAAGTATAATTGTGTTAATTGGAGGCTTGTATTGGGCGCAAGTATTGATAATTTAACACCTCATTGATGAAGCGTGGTGGTAGTGTGTGTCTGGTTGCCAATGGGACTGGTTGTCTTGCGTTTATTGATAATGGGACTGCTTGGAAAACTACCGGGATGAATTCGGAATGGTTTTGAGCAAATATTATGTGCTCATATTCCACCAAATGCTTATTGATTCATTGGACGGAGCTTCATAGTGCAGATGGACAATAATCCAAAGCATACTGTGGGAGCAACCAGTTTATTATTATTTTTTTATATAAAAACCGTAGGACATGTCACAGTGGGAAATACAACATCAAGCATGTACATGTCATTATTTGCTTGTTTTCAGCAGTTCTTTGTGTTTTGTTGCACCTCTGTCATTTTCCCCCCTCAGTACAGTCACTGTCAATCCAAACAAAGCAAGAAAATAATACTTGTCAGCAGAGACTTGTTTCGTCGCTTCACAGGGACAGTTTCTGATGTCCTACTGTTATTGGACCTTTAAATCACCAGTCAGCAGAAAAAAACAAATGGGACATTCATTCCCATGGTGGATGTCTTTGACTTTTTGATTACGTGTCATTTCTCCTATATTTCTAAAAAACAGGTTTATGTGGCAGCAGTGGATTGATTTGAAATCACAGTAGAGGCTAATGGTTGATGGTGGGAGTCTTGACGCTATGTCGACTGTCTTCCCTTGACTCCTCAGTCTATAATCAGCCGAACATGTTAGAGACTCGGCGCAGTATCCTGCCGTGTGCCAAAGACCCGATAAGAGCTCCTCAATGGCTGTGACTGTGGGCTCTGTAAATCCAGAAGTCTCCCAGAAGATATGGCACAGTGGACCGTATAAATTGGGGGTAAGCTAATCTTTGTCCGGCATGATACTAAAACAGTTTCCACGAACGAACTGTTCAAATGACCTTCAAACGAAGACTGTCAAGGTCAGCTTCTTTATGGTCGTGGAAATGCTACATTGGCTATACTATGAAATGGATCTGGAAAATCCAAATCAATCAAATGACAGATCTGAATCAAAAGGTATGCTTTTCTGCTGCTGAAATTGAATCCAAGCAAATACATTACTTTAACTGTAGATGATGTATGCCACTAAACATCTTCTGAATGCTTGAGGCTGTATCCGTATTGTTCTGAATTGATCCTTAATGACGCTAATTTAATTTTTTTAAATCAATTTTAACACATTCCATTCATGTTTTTGACCAGTTTATCCTCATAAGGGTAATGGAGGATGCTCGAGCCTCTCCTAGCTATACTCGGGCAGGAGGCAAGGATCACTCTGAACTGGTTGCCACCCAATCGCAGGGCACACATAGACATAAAACCATTCGTGCTCAAACTCACCCCGTGGGACAATTTAGAACATTTGGTTATCCTGCCATGGATGTTTTATGTGAGTACCCAGAGAAAACCCACGCGGGCATGTGGTGAACATGCCGGAATCGAACCCTGCACCTCTGCACATGATGCTTCAAACCTTTATTGAGAAGTGAATTTTGTCTTTAAGATTGAACTGTCAATCACAAAATTAGTGCAATTGTATTGTACCACGTTAAACACAAGCATTACCTAGAACCACATCATCCATAAGTGTCGGACAGGAAATATAGCAGCACATATTTTATTTCAGTCAAGTCAAGATGTTTGATACATCACTTGTATTGGCCCCTGAATTGCGGAAGTGTGCATTCTAAAGTTTGTAAAGTGTCGATACCGAAAGTCATTTTTTGACAGGGAGAAATCAAACAATATATGTCAGAGAGAGTTGGCAGAGAAAGTTAGAAGTGAGGGGGTTTGGTTGGTATGTAATCACCTCTCCGCATTTTGGCAGTTATTTATGGTGGAGATGGAGGCTTTTGGGCTGTGGATAGAGTGACTCCACACTGCCAAAAAGCTCACTTCCATGCGGGTTGGCATTCACATTGGCCTCTTCCAAAGTGTACACAGCTGGGACAGTTAGACTGCTGGACCCCATCATTTGCGTCAACAACACTTGATGCTGAATTTCCCAACTGCACACTATATCAAACTATGACAGCTTTCGAAAACAGCAGTCTCGGGTAAACCAAATAATACGAGCATGCAGAAACGCACTCCGTAGAGCGTAGGTCTCCAGGGTGGAAAGATGGTGGTATACAGATAAATGTTTCAAGCAAATAAATATATTTTTTCATATATTACATGTTACAGAAGTATAATTGTGTTAATTGGAGGCTTGTATTGGGCGCAAGTATTGATAATTTAACACCTCATTGATGAAGCGTGGTGGTAGTGTGTGTCTGGTTGCCAATGGGACTGGTTGTCTTGCGTTTATTGATAATGGGACTGCTTGGAAAACTACCGGGATGAATTCGGAATGGTTTTGAGCAAATATTATGTGCTCATATTCCACCAAATGCTTATTGATTCATTGGACGGAGCTTCATAGTGCAGATGGACAATAATCCAAAGCATACTGTGGGAGCAACCAGTTTATTATTATTTTTTTATATAAAAACCGTAGGACATGTCACAGTGGGAAATACAACATCCATCCATTTTTGAATCAGTTTATCTCCATGAGGGAGTAAGTGGGATGCACCCTGAATCGGTGGCAACCGAATCACAGGGGACACAGAGACAAACAACCAGTTGTGCTCTCACTCACAACTGGGGGCAGTTTCGAGTGTTCCATTAACCTGCCATGCATTTTTGGAGGGATGTGGGAGGAAACCAGAGTTCCTGGAGAAAACCTATGCAGGTATACTCAAGTGTGTAAATGCAGCAAACGATCTGTTCCTGAAACTCCACATACATTTGTATGTAAAAAAAAGAATTATCCTTTGTTACAATCAGCGCCACAAGATTATGTGAGGGCTCGGTTACAATCAGATGCTGTATTGCCCCTGTCTTGTATAACAACCCAATTATTGCAATAGACATCATTGTCAAAAGGGTTAGTTTGTCACCTATCCACAACATTCTGATTCCCCAACATCAAATAAATGGATCCAGTATGTTGAGGGAGTGAGTTAAATGTGACCTATAGATTCCTCTCCCCGAGCTATGTCTGCATTCCACACTATGTCTCACCTTTGGAGAGACTTTGGAGCCGGCAAATAGGATTTTCCAACTGTCAGTGTGGAAAGTGTCCCGGCATGATGAACAAAAGGAGAATTGGTTCTAAACACAAATCTGAGAGAGGGGAATAAACACAAATGGTGGAAAAAAGGGAGGAACCAACTTCTATGAATAGGCCCTAGGGGGTGTCCTGCTCCAGTAAATGTCTCACAGAGCCCCACAATCTTGTTATAGTGTGACCAGTGAGACAGACAGATAGAATGACGCGGCAGGCCTGAATCTTTCACACCGCCTAATGTCAAGCTCTATATTCCCTCGGTAAGCAGAGAGGGCATGCGGCCTTCGCCGTCTCCAAAATTCATGACCTCTGGTGTGCTCGTGCATCAAAGACAGATGGCTTACGGAAGAGGATGGATGGGGCAAGTTTTACATCCTTGAGACCTTTGGAAAGTCGCAAGTGTGGAGGGAAGATTGCAACATCTCAAGGGGAGGATTAGGACACCAAAGGAAGAATGGGGTGAAGGCGTACCTCCTTCTAACTTCATGCTAAGGAGAGGACACATTTGAAAAGGTGTCCTTCATCAAACATCTAGCGCACATGTGTCAAAGTCAAGGGCCTGGGGCCAAATCTGGCCCGCCGCATCCATCCATCCATTTTCCGTACCGCTTATTCCTCATTAGGGTCGCGGGTCAGCTGTCTTCGGGCACGAGGCGGGGGACACCCGGAATTGGTTGCCAGCCAATCGCAGGGCACATAAAGACGTACAACAGTCACTCTCACACCTAGGGACAATTTGGAGTGGTCAATCTGCCTGCCATGTTTTTGGAGTGTGGGAGGAAACCGGAGGATCCGGAGAAAACCCACGCGGGTCCGGGGAGAACATGCAAACTCCACACAGGGAGGCCGGACCGGAGCGCGAACCGGCGACCTCTGCACTGTGAAGCCGGTGTGCTAACCACTCGACTACCGGGCCGCCGCCCGCCGCATCATTTTATTTAGCCCATGAAAGCAAATCAAACTCGTGAAATTCCATGATGCTTGCTAAAGTCCAAACTAAAATTTCAAATTTTCTCATGTAAATCGATGAAAAGGTTTCTTCAGCCGTCATTTGTACTTCTTTGAAGGTGTCGGACATTTCGCTTCTTATCCAAGAAGACTAATAAAGGCAAATCCAATCCAAGAAACTTCGTCAACAAACTGCTGATCGATTTACATGAGAAAATTTGAAAAACATTTTTTTTTTTTGCCGCAGGCCACATTGTAGTTAAGATTTCCTCTCGGGGGCCATTCTGAATTTGGGGAAGACACTAGAATGTTTCATCTTCTCCACATTTTTTGCTTTTCTACTTTCATTTCTTTCATAACTTTGCTGCTGTGAAATGTAAATTTCCCCACTGCGAGACTAATAAAGGCAAATCCAATCCAATCCAATCCATATTACATATAGAGTGCACAGAAAAGTAACTACTTTACAAATTTGAAGTAAAAAATAAGGACGAAGGCAAACTGCTGACGAAGTTTCTTGGATAAGAAGCGAAATGTCCGACACCTTCAAAGAAGTACAGATGACGGCTGAAGAAACCTTTTCATCGATGGACCACTCACACCATGTAAACCACAATCAGTCTTTATTTTTTACTTCAAATTTGTAAAGTAGTTAATTTTTTGTGCACTCTATATGTAATATGTGGAGAAGATGAAACATTCTAGTGCAGGGGTGGGCAAACTTTTTGACTCGCGGGCCGCATTGGGTTCTAAAATTTGACAGAGGGGCCGGGCCAGGAGCATTTGGAGGGAGTGTTTGGGCCGGAAATACTCGGAACAAGTTATGTCCATAATTTATAAAATCACTTCAAATGATTTCGACTGGGCGAATTTTACAAAGATTCCACAGCATATAGCCATAGTTTACGTTTTAAGACTTGCGCTGAATATTCATGAAGTCTTGTTTTCGAGTTGATGACGATCCCCATGTGACGTCACGTTTGGACCGCCCCTGACCGTGAAAGCGACACACTGCATTTTGGGTACTTTGTTTGGTCTGAAAACTTCGTGTTGATCCGTGTTGATGGTGAAATTAGAAGGAAAACACATAAATAACGCCATGGTGAATCGTTGTGTGTTGCACCAAGACAACTATTTGATATTCGCTGACACAAATTCCCAGCGGACAAATCAGCCCATTTCCAACGGAGCTTGGGCGCAATCTTCTGCATTTTCTGGGTGCTACATTGCTGTCATTGACGGCTCGAATTGATATGGGAGTACTCCTTGAATCAATTGCAAACATTTATGCTTTTCTCTTCAGAACTATTTGAATCATATTCATAACTGGATGAGTAACAAGAAAACATCTTCTCCGAATCTGAAGCCATTGTTTTGATTCTTGAGCAAGGCAAGACGTCTTGGCGTGACGTCACGAAGAGGGGGGTGGGACCTTCTGAAACTGACCATTTCCGGATTCATTTTGAAGTCATTTTTATTGGTGTTTTTCATTTAACTAAAAATATCAGCCTGCCTGATTTGGGTATTTTAGATGCTATAAAACGTTTTTGTGATGTCAGTGGGAAACGAAAACAAAAAATGGTGCCGGTTGTCCTTTAAATGTAGTATGTACAAACCTCATAGCACAGTAAGAACACTACAACCCAATTTATTAACTGTCTTTCAAATGTGAAAAATATCCCTGATCAGTTAATAAATTTGTCTCAAGGAATATGGCGTTTACATACTATTTCGCAGATACTTGGAGGAGGAAATGGAAATAGATGAAAATAACATATGCACTGTGATTTATCAAGATTGCGTCTGTTTTTAATACGTTTCCATCGAAGGGGCAAAGTTAAAGAAATCAACATTTATTGAAAAATGGAATCACTTAAAACATTCAAAACATATTATTACACAACGAAATATTCAAGCTCAATAATACCTACTTGTGTTAAATTCCGCCAAATGATAGATGGTTTGTCCTGACCGCGCGCTCAACAAACTCCTCACTGACGCCCTCGCCTTCACGCACAAACAAAACACGTGTACCGTCGCCGAGCACACAAACATCGACGACCTGCAGTTGAAATTTGCATACTCGGCACGGCAGCCAATCAGAAGGCGGCTTCTTTCTTCCGGACTTTCGCAAGCGTTATAAAGTCGTGCAATTGCATGTCATTTTCCAAAATAGATGCACAGAACCTCAGCCAGGAAAGAAAGATTCAAAAGAAGCTAACAACATATGTGACGTTACAAAACGTAAATTTACATTAAACCGTGACTGTAACGTCTACGTGAGATTTATGAAAGGGGCTTAGTGGCTCGTAGGAAGCAATGCAAACGTTGCATTGTGCACCACAATGACAATCGACTACTGCAGCAAAATCTACAGCCATGCACATGACCGTAAATTAAGCAAGGTAGCATTTGTAGTAGGTGCATTCTTGATTAAAAAAACTTTCTTTAATGTGATTAGTTGTCTCGGTGTGCTTCCAGTTGTGAAAAATGGGGCAGGCAACTTTTCAGTTATCTGCCCTGTTGTTCGCTATTTGTCGTGAGTTTTAGATACTGTTTGTACTATAATTTGGGCAAATTCGGCGGGCCGGATTAAAAAGCCTAACGGGCCGGATGTGGCCCGCGGGCCGTAGTTTGCCCATATCTGTTCTAGTGTCTTCCCCAAATTCATAATGGCCCCCGAGAGGAAATCTTAACTACAATGTGGCCAGCGGCAAAAAAAAAATAAAAAAAAATGATTTTGACACTCTTGATCTAGTGTGACCTACATCTGAGATTCAAAGGGCAAACATTAGGTCCTATAAATACTGCAATTGGCTGCAAGTTACACCTTACATATTCCCCTTCTCCATCTTGCTGCTGTTAACTTCACAAGATTTCAGACAGCCTCTCTAGAATGGAAAGAGTCTTGAAATGACTCAGCAGACTGCCTCCAGTTGTTAGTGCATAGTACAAGAACAACCTGCATGTTCGTTCTGTGAGATAACTTTTTTCCCCTTGCCTTTTTATTACTGTATTTTCCGCACTACAAATCACATCTAAAAGGCTTAAATTTTTTCAAAAGCTGACCATTTGCCTTATAATCGAGTGTGCCTTATATATGGATAAAGTCTGAAAATATATCATCTGTTGAAGGTGCGCCTTATAATTCGGTGCGTTTTATAGTCCAGAAAATATGGTCATTCTTGCTCTTGAAGGCTTACTTTCTTAAATGCACTAAATTACTGTGCACCATTAAAACACATTTTTCACATATGACCCACAACTTGTTGCTCCCTGTTTCAATTCGTCAAATTTATTGAGTAAAAGTCAAATGTTTTCTCTTTCATAGTTCTTGGATGGGATGAGGTTTTCCTCATGTGCTTGATGCTAACATGGAAAGTATGAGGTTCCAAATAACGCAATAAATCTCACAACATGATGATTTTTTCTTGACAAGATGAAAAAGTCAAACGTCAAGGGTATGAAAGTATTACTACAGAGGCTTCCACCATTTAACAATACAATTCGTACAATTTTCAAATGCTATGCCTATATGAAAGGAAAATAACATCTTCCAAGTGCACACTTTTTCCCTCAGGTTAACCTTAATTCAGAGAGCCGTTGCTCAAGAGGAGAAGAAGCAACACAATCATTCTCAAGATAATCCCTTGAAATGGGAAGAAAGAGGATGCAGGTGAAAGGGAAAGGCTATGAAGGACCGTTGGGAATGGGGATGAGGGGGAAGAGATCCTCTTCAGATGCCTGAATAATGCTAGATGCTCACTTTGTGGTGCTCTTGTGTATTCATTAGCATCACTTTCATGGCTGTAATGCTGTGCGAGAGGGACGCCGTCCCGTCGTCGCATTCCCAAACCGGTACAAAATTAGTTCCACGACAGCCACTTTTATTGGGCCCCAAATATTCAGCTTTTTCTTCTTTGCAAATTAGAGAAGTGCAGGAATAATATGGCGAGGGGAAGTTAATTACACCTTTCCCCATGGGAGGGAAGGCCAGTAAAAGCTGCTTACAGGGCTGTATACATTGTATCAGCGGTGTATCTGTCGGAGCCTCCCATCGGCTTGGGTGAAGCTGTCCACAATCCTACAGCTGCTCCATAAATCTTATTTTGTCTTTTATATCAATATTTTACTTACGTCATCCAGAAATAATAAAAGGGGAACAACCATCCATGATCTGAGCAGCTAAGATAGCAGCTTCGACAATTAATTCAGTAACGCCAAATAAAATCGGTTTAATTTTTGTGAAATTTGAAACATTTTAATGAATAAATTCAGTAACCACTTGGTTCTGTCATAGAACATGCAGAAGTAAGACAGATGGGGAAAAATATCACATTGCACAGGAAAAAAGCGAGGGGAAAGTCTCACTTGAAAAAAGCTGACTTAATAGTTTTATGTCAGGCTCTTCCGCACAATTGCATTTCACAGCTTGAACAACAACGATGGAAAGGAAGATGAGCCGTTTTGTGGAGCAGCTTGACATAATATATTGAGTCAAGCTAATTTTATCTATATATACATCTATCAATCTGTCCATCTATGTATCAATCTACATATTAATATACATATCAATCTACCTACCTATCGATCAATCTACCTACCTATCGATCAATCCACCTACCTATTGATCTACCTACCTACCTATCTACCTACCTACCTACCTACCTACCTACCTACCTATACCCATCCATCCATCCATCCATCTAATTTGTATTTGTTTATTTTTGACTGAATCTAGTTTCAAACTAGATTCCAGCACTTATACGCAAAAGACTATGACTTCTCAAAATCCTTCGAAGGTTCGTCTGTGTAAGCTCTCAGTCGTACAGGAGTGGTCCATCGATGAAAAGGGTTCTTCAGTCGTCATCTGTACTTCTTTGAAGGTGTCGGACGTTTCGCTTCTTATCCAAGAAACTTCGTCAGCAAACTAAAGTCTTACTGGTAGTTTTCCTTCGAAGGTTGTTATACAATATAATACTTTCTTTTCATATTTTTTTTTGTCAGGCATAACTGCCTTCCATACCTAAATTATTTTCTTGTAAATTATTTTAATTGATTCATTTTTTTCCTCTTGGTCCAGTTTCTTTACGAACACTGCACCCATTTGTAATAATAATTTTCATAATGTACAGTTCTTTTTATGAAATATTTTTGCACAGTTAAACATTTAGTTAAACATTTCAGTCTTCTGACATTTCTATTATGCATAGAGTCCTTTGTTTTTATCCTTTCACCCCCCAACCCCTTTCAATTTCGCAGCTGTAGATTGAAAATGTCCCCATTGTGGGATAATTAGAGGTTTTCTGATTCTGATTATGAAATGACACGCCCTTTTATTGCAAATCCAGCTGTCTCGCAAGGTTATAACAGACTGACACCCCCCAAAATTGTTCACTTTGCATCACACTATTTTCCAATGTGTCTGCATGATTGCAACAGATCACTTTAATGGAACAAATGTGCGAACCCGTTTTGCATTTCTGCAGGAACGGGATGACCTAAATCCGAAAGAATGTCTGCACACTTTCTGTGTTTCAACATAAGTCTGAGACAATGGATAATAAAGCAATCGTCGGTAGTTCACATATACGGAACACGTTGAATGAGTGGATATGAAACTATGAAAGTATTTTAAGGTATTACAGCCCAATTCAAAAATATTTTTGCAAATGAAATTGAGAGTTTGCTGTGTTTTCAAGCCTCAGGAAAAATTGATTTCAAAGTAGGAAGCCATTTTTTTCCTCGCCATCTGTACATCCTATGAAGGGGGATTTTTTTTTTTTATCACATATCAAATGTTGCCCTATTTTTTTTATCACATATATCAAATTTTGCCCTTTTTCAGTGGAATGTTTCTTATACTCCAGCTCGGTGTGTTTTCTATATTCACAAGTACTCAAATGGTACTTCATCCCACAGCTGAGCTTATTTCTCAGTCAGAGTGGCACGCCGTTATTTTTGCTGGCAAGGGTTTTGGAATAACGGAAAATACTCGTCACATAGATCTTGAGTTGTCGGAACAAAAACCGCAGTGTGCAACTTGTAACTCTGGGCAAAGTAGCTCTTTCATGTTCGTTATTTCTGACTTATTTATTATTTTGTGTTCAACCCTGCAACGCCAGACAGACGGTCGAACGAATGTGAGCAATATTCATTTACAGACGCTTTGCCTGGTGCTGATCATCTTAAATCTCTCCTTTTGGGCATCGACATATATGGCGTGCATCAGCAAAACGCGGCTGGCGGGTGGGACAGATGGGGCGAGCTCAGATTTCAGCGGCTGTAATGTTCACAAGAACACCCTTCCTCGTCAGGTAAAGTACAGACCAAGACGGTTTCGGATGTTTCGCCTCCTATCCAAGAGGCTTCGTCAGCGAACTAAAGTCTGACTGGTCGTATCGGCCCTATTTATATATCCCTAATGTCCAGACATGGTGGTGCCGGACACAGCTACTCTCAGGTTGGGGGGGCAGAGGACCCCTCCCTGTGGCCCCACTGATTGTTCCTACATTCCTGACTAACCACTGGCCTATTACCCCCACTCCCACTGGTATCACCTCATCAGCATAACGACCCTCATCAGCATTACGAAAGTTGCCTAACCTGTTTTGCCTAAGCAGGCTATTGTATGAACGATCCAAATTGAACCTCACCCCACCAGACCGGTTTAATGAAGGATTTTGTTGTTTTATAAGAATCGCCTCTTTTACCCCCCTTTCAAACCATCTATGTTCTTTCGCTAAGATTTTAACCTCATTGTCGTCAAATGAGTGGTTGCTCGCTTTTAGGTGCAAATGTACTGCCGATTGAGGTCCACTTGTATTATCCCTGCCTTTTTTTTCTTTTTTTTGAGAATTTGTTGAGTCTCCCCAATGTACTGCTCTTTACAATTTTCATTCTTACAATGTATGGAATAAACTACATTACTTTGTTTTTCATTTGGTAGCCTATCTTTTGGATGCACTAATTTTTGCCTTCACGTGTTTATCGGTTTGAAATAAGTAGGAATTTTATGTTGCCAAAGGACTCTTTGTAATTTTTCAGAAACTCCTGCACGTCCACAACGTCCGAAACCTTCACATTTGTACAGATGACGGCTGAAGAAACCTTCTCATCGATGGACCACTCCTGTACGACTGAGAGCTTACACAGACGGACAGACCAAGACGCGACGCCAGCCCCTCCTTCCACGCGGTCATTATTTATGTGTTCTAATCACAATTTGTGGCTGGCAAGCATGAGCCCTTTTACGTTGTTGGCACACACGAAACATAGACACTGACCTCTGCGGATCGATACTTCATACACTTTTCCGCTGCCAAGTCCATTTTTGCTGCAATCCGCATTTTTTTATGTCCATTAGGTTAAAAATAAAGCTGACTAGGTGTCTGACCACAGGAAGTGGAGAGGCAGTCCATGATAGACGCTTCGCGATATCATGAGATAAACAAAGAGTTTCAAATCCTACTACTTCATGTGCTATAAAGGCATAACATGTTGGATTTATTAAGTGGAATGCAATTTAGTATTCTGTTGGTGGGAATGAAATAAACACCTAACAACCTGTACCAAGACTAAAGCGCCTACATGGTTAGATTTGATGATACATGATGGAGTGATACGATGTCAAATTCACTAACCGTGCTTCACATTTGTTTTGGTAGGCTGCAGGTTAATAATAACCTCATTAAAAAGAACCGCTACTCGTTAGTAGCTGACAGTTTATCCCACTTTCTGGGCCGGGAGACCAAATCATTGGATTTCCGGATTTTCCGGAATATAAAGCACATCGGATTATCTAGCACACCTCCAATGGATGGCATTTTAAAACATTTTTGCCATGTGTAAGGCACACCCCATCTGTGCTCCAATGCTGATATCTCCCTTGCAAAGAAATATAATTGTAGAGAGGTTGGGTGACATGTAAACAAATTGACATGCTGTGGAGCTAACCACAAACCGATGGATTAACATAGTGGTAAATTCAAACGTGGACGACACAGTAGAATTGCCAATCTGTAGTCAATATATTGGATATAGTATTTTCCGGACTATAAGGCACACCTTCAACGTATGACATATTTTTATACCTTTCCAGACTAGAAGGCACACCACATTTTAACGAGCACCTTTAATGAATGGTATCTTTTTTCCATATATAAAGCGCACTGGATTATAAGGTGCATGGCCATTTTATGAGAACAAAATGAAGGCATTTAGGTGCGCCTTCTTGTATAGAGAATACAGTGTTTTGTTTCATATACGGTCAACATTATACATGTTGTCATGCTGGACGTAGTAGAGCTGGAGGTACCAGAGACAAAGCTGTTGAGGTTTGCTATGGAAGTGACCAGTTTTGATTTGATCAGGAATGAGGACATCAGATGGATAACTCATGTTCAACGATTTTAGAGACAAAATCAGAGAGGCCAGACTGAGATGGTTTGGACTTGTCCAGAGGAGGGAGAGTGGATATATTGGGAGGAGGATGACAAGAGAGGAAGACCAACGAGGAGGTTTATGGATGTTGTGAAAGAGGACATGAAGGTCACTGGCGTGAGAGAAAAGGGTGCACAATGGCGGGTTTGATGGAAGCAACTAATTCGCCCTGGCGACCCCTGAGGGAAAAAGCCGAAGGAAAAGAAAAGAAGAAGAAGATCAAAGTCCTCACAATTCCATGTCACTCTCCAATGACAATCACACAGCGCCAATCTCCATCAATTTTCAGATATTTCATGTTGATATTTCAAATTACTTTTCCATAGGTCACTGTGATTATTCACCGGTCTCCAAAGCCTCTAAATCACTCCCATGAATCCACGTGAGAGAAGGAACTGAATACGGCAGAGCAACTCCCATGTTGAACATTTCTGCAGCTAATTGAAAACAGACGGGAGGACGATTCCCCCTCTCCATCCGCCCGGTTCTGCTTTTCTCTGCATCCATGACATATTAGCGTTGACGGCCATCTAATGGCATGCATATTATGTTTCAAATCACTTCACCAGCGTCAGGGTTGTGCAGATAATAATACTCTACATTTCCACAACAATGAGAGCATTGTTTTATTACAGCCGTGTCACACTGCAGCTAAGGAGAATGAGAGCGAATCTATCTTTCTGGGGAAAAACAACAACAACAACAAAATGGCTTGACCATTTCCCCAGAGGTGAGCGGATGCCATGTGTGTTTTGGCAGCTGTGTACCGAGAAGTGTTGACCGGTGGGCTCGCTGACAGAGTATCGTGGCTACATGACGGCTGCACGAGGTCAAACTGGGCTGCACAAAGCTTCCAGGAAAGGCATCACCTTGACTCATTTAGAAGAGCTGATGGAACAACCGCCATCTGTCCTTTTGTTGAAGATGTTCACAAAGGACACTTGTTTATTCACTGGCGAAATGAACGGGGGAATAAATATGGATCGCTGCTTCAGGCAAGGGGAGAGTTCAGCTGTATATCGTAAATCGGAGAAGAGGACTTAGTGTATATTAGTCACGAACATCTTTTGAACGTTATGATTTATACTAGTCTAAACTTTTTGCAAAGGAGGTCAGATTTTGTGTGTTAAAAATGTAGAGGGGCCAACCTTGGCAGATGTTCTTTACATATAACATCAATTCATTTAAATACATTTCATCGAGCTATTCTGTGTGAAACATTTGCTTTTTGATTAAAAATTTTAGCTGTCATAGGCATGCATTTTGGTTCATTTGCGTATCAAAATTGAATTGCCAATGAAATTTTAAATAGAATATTCACTTAACTAATTGTTCTTTTGTTGGTTGTTTTAGCACATTTTAGAAAAAAATGCAGAAAATGACCTCTTTAAAAAATTGGGGGCACGTTCAGCCAACTACCGTATTTTCCGGTGTATACGGTTCACCCAAAAGCCTTTTTCTTCAAAGGATGACCCTGGGCTCTATACGCAGGGGTGCCTTATATGTGAAGTAATATTGAGCCACAACCGGTCTCGCAACTACAGTCAGAAGCCACACCTCCATTTCCCCCTGTAGAAGATGTAGTGCGAAACCCCACCTTCTACCATAGCAGCTTATAATGTAGTGTACCTTATATTTGGAAAACCTTTTTATATTTACATATTATATTTGGAAAACTGTTTTTATTCATTGAAGGTGCGCCTCATAGGTCCAGTGTGCATTATATATGGAAAAAAGTTTGAAAATACACCATTCATTGAGGGTGCGCCTTATACACCGGAAAATACTGTACTCATTTTCTAACTTGCTGTTCCTAATTGACCCTCTATATGGCAGCATTCAGCACAAGCAGGTAACAGCGCTATTGCCCAATGTATTAATTCGTCATGCGGGCCAAATGCTATTGATTTTATGATGGAGGCTGCAGGCCGGCTGAAAATTGATCAGGGGCCGCATTTGGCCCACTGGCCGGACTTTGGACATGTTTTACACATATCTAGTTGGGAGGGACAGACACCAATCCTTGCGGAAAATATCGAAAAGAAAGAATAATATGCAGCCCAGTTATGTGTAACACGTGACATAATTTAAGTTTTGAAAGTGTGAAAAAGTATGAAACACACCCATCGAAACATTTACAGTTGTCCTTTGAGTCATCACATTGTGCACGCTCACACACAGGCACACAGACACGGACACATACACACATACACACACACACACATCTTGAAACACAAAGGAATGTCCACATGGCCTCATCGCAAGGGTGGAGAGAAGATTGAAACCAGATGAATAGAGCTCTGGCACCGCCTGCTCACTGTGACCATTTTTCACTCTCCAAAGCCTGATTAAAACGAGGCACAAGCCGGGCCGGGGCGGCTTATTGTGGCTCGGAGAAGGACAATGGCCTACAGTGACACCGCTGGCAAGGAGGAAAGAGGGGCAAGGTTGCACCTTCAGCTGGTTCAATTTACTTACAATTTTCGAGCAGAGGAAAACTTGTATGAAACAACAACAATAAGCGGAACTTTCTGAAAGGAAAAAAAAAAGTAAAATCTTGATTTTTGTGCTGAAACAACGAAAAGGCTAGAACTGGAAACTGTCAAACTAGAGAAGACAGAAGATGAGAACAAACTGCAAGGAGAAATAAATAAGACTCGAGATTGTTTAAGAGCACATATACAGTCTAAACACAAACATTACAGTCCACGCGCACTATAAATTATCAGACCATTTTTGTGCTGAAGTCACTTTTTAGAATTATTACTTTTCATTTCATCAAGCAGTATGTTGGGAGCACATCTGCCTTGTAATAAGAGTAGAGGAACATAAATATCAAGTTAATAATAAGGTTCTACAAAATAAACTGTAAATTTAAGTTTCATTTGATGTAAACGGAGCAAAATTAAAAACATCACTCAATATTTTTGTGGTGTTCTGTGAATTTGTTGGTTTACAGCACATGTGCCAAAGTTAAGGCCCGGGGGCAGAATCTGGCCCACCAAATCATTTTATTCGGCCCGTGAAAGCAAATCAAGCTCTTCAAGTGCCGTGATGCTTGCTAAAGTCCAAACCAAATTTTTCAAATTGTCCCATGTAAACTACAACAGTCAATATTTTTTACTTCAAATTTAAAAACTAGTTATTTATTAATTTCTTGTGTGCTATATATTTAATATGTGGAGGAGCTTAAACATTCTAATGACTTCCCAAATTCATAACGGTCCATGAGAGAAAACTGTAACTACAATGTGGCCCGGGGGGAAAAAATACTTTGACACCCTTTGTGGGTGTCTGTGTGTGTGTGTACCTATCAAGAAAGGTTTGCAGTACAGTGTGTGTGTTGTTTCCAATAGTTCGTATCGGACCTTATCGCACAAACATCATGTAGCGGGTGCAAAATAGGAACCAAAACTAAATTTGACTATGTTACTGTACTAGAACTTATTCAATTGTGCTGCAGAACGTCATGAAGTTGTTTGTTTTGAGCTTTGCTGGGAAGGAGTTGGCGTACGCACGCATCTGGCAACAAAAAGTAGAGGGTCTTTGGGTCTTACGGATTTATAAAAGAGGTGACCATGCTTTTTGTGACATCTGGAGTAGGTTGGTGATTAATTAGGGCTGGCTGTTTGGCACACACTTCCGAAACAGAAACAACCCCCGAGATTCCGGTCTCATACACCATGCAGAAATGACAAAAGAACAGTTTGATTTGCGTAAATCATAACAAACACGTTTGCTCACAATGAACGTTACATGAGGAAGTGTCACTTGCTCATGTAAAAAGGCCGAATGGAGTTGAGTGGCATATTTGTGTTTGCTCAGTTTGGTCGAAAACCATTTTTCGGTCATTATCTGAGCCGTAGTAATGTCAAATTTCCTGGTCGAAATCCGATTTGGTTGAAAAGTGAGGTTTGACTGTATATCTCGAGCAGCATCAAAGTTGAGGCGGTGAAAACATTTGGAATTCAGATGACGACGAGATATTTCCGCTTCATCCTCCGCTTACAAAAACAAATAAATACAGTCCATAGCATGACGTCAAATTTACATCCAGAATACTGAGGGCCCAAAAACACATAATGTGAACGTACAAGAACGCACCCCCTGCATCATGTCCGTGCACGTCCAAGGAAGCAAAGTAGCTGTACAAGTAGCCTGCTAGCTGCCTACCCCATGGGGCACCACTGGCGGCCGCCGCTTCCCTCCAGATGAATCATAAACAACTCTCTTGGCCTCCGTGACTTAATCCCCTGTGACATCGCCACAGGGAAACGGCAGAAACGAGAGAAGGGAGAAAAGTAAACAACGTTCATGCTGACTTTCAAGTGAATAAAACATTCGAATGAATGTGTATGAGGTGTATCTGAGGATATGTCATGGAGGTGAGGTCCTAATTTAACAGTTGATAGTGTGTGGTTGCAGGGCTCGACGTTTGGGGGAGTTTAATTTTGGCCCTAATAAAAGCAGGAGTCACTTCATGTCACGCTCTGCCTTCCCGCCTCATCTCTTTGTTCATGTGTGCGTTATGTAAATGGATTTCATTTAAATACGGCCACACAGCTTGAATTTGTGTCATGGGCAGAAGGTGGCATGCAGTGAAAGCCAAGATCAAAATCATGGTTTTTCAAGGCAACGGAGAGCAGACCCTGGAGAAAACAGCTCATTAATTTCTTTGCGGAAGCAGAATCTGCAATCTTCTGGTTAGACATGCTATGTTTTACCTTTCAGGCTTTTTCGGCACATTAGCACGAGTTAAAAAAAAGGAGGAAGTTAAGGAATAGGAGTAGGCGGTTTGTTTGACCCAAGCCAAGGTGCTGCACTCTAAAATTTTTGAAAACGATTTGCTGGCTCTTTTTCAGCTTGTGCTGATACAAGGGGCTTTTGTGTTTGAGATTCATGAAAGATGGTGTGCTCTTTAGCATTTTAGATCACACGCAAAGGTTAAAATCAGCCCCCGACCAGCAAAAGGTTTATGTGCAAACAGCCGACTAGGTTCCGCTGTGCGGTACAGTGTATATCGTAAATTATGATTGTTTCCCCCACTTACATCTGTCTCCGTATTTCTTGTATTTTTGCTGAAGACAAAGTTCATTTCTCCCTGTGCACTATAAGCCACTGGATGAAATGTTACATTATGTTTTAGTATTTCTTCAATGGAGGCTAGGGGGGGGGGGGGGTGCACAATGCTTTTGCGCATTCATGTGTCAAATTGGAAAATAAGACCTGGCCTAAAACATGGATTTTCTCCATATATTTTTATGTGTATGTGTTACACACAACATAATGTATTTTTAACATATACTGGTCAAGTGTTCAGTAACACTACTTTTTAGGCACCTGACACTGTCAAGTATACAGTATATTATGGACTAAACACTTTGTTAAAAAAAACAGCCCGGCTTTATGCATTCAATTGTAACGGTTGATTCCGCTCTATGTAGGCAATCAGGTAGAATTTGTTTCCCGTCATCTTTGCTGAATTCACCACTCATCGATTGAGGAAAGAGGTCAAAAGAAAGATTTTCTTTGTCGTCATATGAACGTTTTCATTAGAAATGCCTTCCTGTCTGTGATTTAGGGTGACATATGCTTCTGCATGGGAAGTCAGGCTAATAATGGAATGAAGGGAAAGGGTTAAAATGGAAAGAGCTGCCACTTATTGTCAGGTACAGTTTGTGTACAGAGAGTACCATGTTGTTTCTCTTTCCAAATCAAAAAAGCCCTGCCCAATAATGTTATTGACTTACTAAGAAGTACGCAGAGGAAGACGTTGTGTGGTAGTTATGGGTGTGTGATGGCAGAAGTCTTTTTTTTGATGTTAATGAGCAGAAGAGTTTAGCCTGCAGCATTTTTTTGAGTGTTGCGCAATGTCCTCCTCATTTTCTCGATACGCCAAGGCCGCAGAGTGTACATACTTAATTGCACACCAGGAAACGCTCGCCTAGACACTGTCGATATTTCTCACACATTCCTGACACACACACACACACACACACACGCACGCGCACGCACACACACACACACACACACACACGCACACACACACACACACACACACACACACACACACACACACACACACACACACACACACACACACACACACACACACACACACACACACACACACACACACACACACACGTGCATGTACATTTGAATGTGGAGAGGAATGCTGTCCTCAGCATTCTGCCACCTACTTCACTGCGCGACCTTCAGGCCCCAATGTTCTTCGTCCCTGAGGTGTCCTTGATGACTCCCAGTGCAGAGGTGCGGGGGGACGCGGAAAGGAACATCCATATGATAGTTGGGATTTAACAGCAGAACGGGTGGAGGGAGGGTTGTCGGGTGGTGTCCTACCGTCCTATTTTACCATGCTAGAAATACCAAGTGTCCTCTGGCTCCGATGTTGCAGCTCTACTGAGAATTAAGCGAATGTGCATCTCACATGTTAATGTTCTCGGTAATGCGGCTAATTTAGATTCCGAACGCAGCCCTTTCATCCGCCAGCTAGGCTGTACAGTGTACGTCGATTTGAAGCAAAGGAACAAATGAAGGGAAAATACGCATGACATTTGAAAGGCCGAAGCCAGTCGATTCTTGAAAAACCTTGCAGATTAAAAGACGGTCAGTGAACATCTGCGCTCCAGTTGGCAGATTGATGCAGTAGCGCTACCGGGTTTTATCGGCACTGAGTTTTTGCAGGAATTAGCGAATAATGTCATTCTGCATGCTTTACCTGAATGTCACGAGCGTTTAATTGGCCAGATCGTGAAATGTCCTTGTTATTTTGTGACCCATTTTGACAGTGTTTTTTTTTTTTTTTTTTTTTGGGGGGGGGGGGGGGGGGGGGGGATTTGGATGAGGATAAATATTTGTCAGTCAATATCATATTAGTGTACACTGCAATTAAATCCGTGTCAAGCTGTTGCATTTGGCATAAGATATGACGACCGGACCGGTGTGGACTGTCCTATTTATAGTTTGATGTTTGCTCAAAATAACAAAAACAATATCCTTCTGCAATCATGCACCACACTAAAAAGTGGCAAGTTGAAATAAGTACCATATTTTCCTGTGTATGAGGCGTAAGTATAAGGTGCACGCACCCACAATGAATGGTGTATTTTCAAACTTTTCCATATGTAAAGCGCACCGGACTATGAGGCACACCTTCAATGAATGAATAACTTTTTCCAAATATATTAATACATACATTTTTCCAAATATAGAGGCACACCATATTATAACGCGCTACATTAGAGGCTGGGGTTACGCACTTCTACAGGGGGGGGAAATGGCTGCAGACAGCAGCTGTGAGACAGCTCAATATTACTTCACGTATAAGGCGCACCTGCATTTAAGGCACAGGGTCATTGTTTGAAGAAAATCAAAGCTTTTAGGTGCGCCTTATACACCGGATAATACGACACTCATGTATACACACAAACAGTGCCTCAATAGAGTTGCAAAGAGGCTACATGTATGCATTAGCCCGCTAACTAACAAATACATTAACAAAAAAAAAAAAAAAAACAACAACAACGTGCCAGCAATGAAAGACTTCCTTCTCGCATAGAGGAATGACTATTTTTTGTTTAATAATCGGGCTTGATTTCATAGAGCATAATTCCACTTAAAAGCTAATGACAATCATCAAGTTCAGTAGAAGAGGCTATACAGGTACTTCTTTTGTGTCCACGGGTAGGATAACAAGCGTCGAAAAGTGAGGTCTAATGATACCACTAATAATGTGTTATTTTTTGTTATGATTATATTAATAAACACTTTACTTTTAATGACAACATTCTCACTTACATCAGCATTATTCAGGAGCGCCAAATGATTTTTTTTTGTGCCAATTTTGGGACACAGCTCGAGTACGCTGGGAAAAGACTGAGCTTGCGCCATTGTAAATGGACCGTCTACTGCTGTTAATGGAGTTGCTCCGTTGCTCCAATGTTTCATTACTGCCACAAGTTCAACTTAATGAAGAGAAAGGAAAAGTGCACCGTGGGTAAAAGTGCCTCTTTCACCTCCCGAAAATGTTAGTTTCATTATGATACATATAAAAAAAGGATTTCCACAGTCCGCTGCAAAATGTTATAGCCCTCCAGTGGTGCAATCCCGGCTGACCAAAGGACACATTATGTATTTGTATTTCCTCTGCAATACAATAAAGAAAGCATCCGTCTATGGAGGTAAAAAGATGGCGCGTGGGGATTTAGCCCGAGAGTAAAATATTCAGGGGTTGGAGGTCAAACCAGTCACAGCTGCTTGAGAGTACACGGCCGATGGGCTCATGGGACACATGGACACCAAGCAAACACGCACATTCACTCTTTTTTTTTTGGGGACCATACAAATTCATACAAATCTAAAAACGCACCGCACGAGATGTAAAACAATCAACAAAATGAATGAATGAAAGTGGGTTATAAAGACATCGTCTTCCTGCTGTGTTATGTTGCTCTTTCTCCTGCGTTGTCTCTTCGCGTTAAAAAGGACAACTTTCCAAACATCACATGAATATAATTTACCAACTTTTTTCTTATATCACATCATCAAAGTTATTCCATTTCTATTCTCCCCATGTTTAACTCATTCTCTGCCATTTCCGAATTGAAAATATGACGTAGAGCGCCATTCCCGAATTTTTTGGGGATTTTGTTTTTTCTTGTTTGAGTACCAATAAAGCGCTGGCCAGACCTCTGGCAATGTTTTCACTTCCACAAGGGGCTACATTTCCCTTTTTTCATGTTAGCACTTTGTTCCAGCTTAAACTCTTGTTAAAGCACTATATACTGTGTATTCCATTCTATTTTGGACCGACAACCTTATTTGAAGGTCATATAACTCCAGACACATAGATTTTAAGTATTAACTATTTTTTTTCTGATGAAAGAAAAGAGTCTAATGTAAATTTACCAGTTTTTTTCATTGAGCTGGCTGTGAAATCTGCAGTTACTGGAAAATGCACAAGATGCTTCAGTCTTGTTCCAGGAGAGGTTATGGAGGGGCATACCTGCATCACTTTGGCATTGGCCAACCAGCAAACAAACCTCTGGAGCAAAATTTTTAACAATTATCCAGAACAAACTGCAGCTTTGTCTTCAGCGCGGTCAAACAGATGCTGCAGGAATGTGAAGGAAGAGCCAAACGGGAATGGCCAAACGGGAATGTGTTGTACGAATGGGTTGGATTAAAAAAAAAGAAGAAAGTGAGAAAAAAACTGCTTTCAGGAAATAAAACGGGATGTTTTTGTAAATAGAGCTCCGAGTTTTAGAGGAAACTTTCAAGTGCTTCCATTCCAGATGCAGAAGGATGAAATGTGGACATGCTTTTCTTTCTACTGCATGCACGCACGCAGACACGCACACACACACACACACACACACACACACACACACACACACACACACACACACACACACACACACACACACACACACACACACACACAGCACAGACACAGACACAGACACAGACACAGACACAGACACACACACACACACACGCACACACACCCACACAGGCACACACACACACAAGCGCACACACACACACACATTAAGAAACCACTCCCCTGTCAGCCTGGTTGACCTTTTGCGTCTATGACCAACAGAGTCATTCCTCACTTGAGCTGTCTGAGCTTTGTTTGGATTAGCTCAGAGGGAGCAGAACCCCCTTCTAGTCCCATTGGCTGTTGCATGGCACACGTCCGCCTGCTGCCGGCTTGCACGCACGCACATACACACAAGCACACACACACACATACACGCAGATCCCCAAACATGTTCATGCAACAGTACACAGAGGTAAGTATATTTCCTCAGAAGTCCGTGTATATGCAGACACAGGCACTCACACTGAGACGGGCTAGTCAGGTTGCCTTATACAGTCATAGTGGCGACTCATTGCCTTTCTAGGGAGTAGACTCTTTGACATCTACACTTCCGGCCTTGTGTTTTCTGCAGTCTGGTTAGCTCACAGTTGGGTTGGGGGTTGAGGTAGAAAAGTCGGAGGATGGTGAGATGGAGCAATAGAAAGAACAGGATGGGGAATGTGATGTGCGATGAAAGCAAGGAGGAAGTAGAGGGGTACTCTCATACTGTTTAGATTGCGGCTGCCGAGCATTCAACTCTATCTTTAAAGCCCCATCTTCACCTGAGAAATACATTGTGAATGTAGAGGAATATACACCTCAGCTTCTAAACCTCCTTAACCTAATGCACAACCAAACCCTACCCTCTTCATAAACACCCCGTCATCCTTTCACAGGCAAGTGCTCTTTGACGCGTTACATAGGATGGGTTACTTTGCACGGACACAGTCGGAGCAGCATTAAAGAACAAAACGAGATTTACACAGACATCAATCACGAAGTGCCAATTACACATGACAGTTCGAGCTCTAACGTGAAACACTGAAAGAAAAATAGGAGCTAATCAAAAAGCATCCGGCCTGCTTAAAAATGTCAATAACGACGAAAGTAATGACCACAGTGACAAAGAATGCCAGTGCGAAACCGTTCAGAGGCATTTAAACAGTGTCGGGTTTCATCGCTCGGCATTCAGTAGTGCTATGTCTGACCACATTGAAAAAAGTGTGCTGTGATTTACTACGAGTCCACTAGAGGGTAACATTACCCAGGAAATAACTGATCAACCAAGGATACCTATTTTTCTATTCTATTTTCTTGAAAAGGCAGTTTTGGAAATGGCTCTAACAGTAAATCTCCAACCAAATACATTACTTGTCCTATTTCGCCATTGTAGGTTAAAGGCTTAAATACAAAAACTCACGTGTGGAAGCAGCGCAACAGGGAAAAAGTAATGAAAGTAAGCTGAAAGAATTCATAGAGAAAATATAAATAATATCGTCCATGATTCAGATATATTTAGTTCAGCAGGGAAAACTTTGCTGGCCTTGATGGTCCGCCACTGCATTTAAATCTAGTAAAATCTGTCACTCAGTTGACATATGTGTAGAAAAATAGTTTAATAGTGAGCTCAATAATGTTTACTTCAAAATTAGTAGAGTATTTCATGCACTATAAGGCGCACCAATTGTAAGGCGCACCATCAACGAATGTTGTATTTTCAAACTTTTTCCATTATATAAATCAATGCCAGGATTTGATTGCACCATATTTTTACATGTCAATTTATCAGATTACAATAATAAATATAATCTTCCTTCTTTAAAATTTATAATTTTCAGAAGTAAACACTTTTCTGAGACACTGTGCAAAAATTAAGACAAAACTGCAAAAGTTTCCATTTTTGATCATTGTGCCAAAAATTGAAAATTATAGCAAAATCAAGAAAAATTCCACCCGGCGAAATAATTTTAAGAGATTACCCAAATTAAACATTGTTTTATATATCCTATCATGCACCATGCATTACTTTTTCTACGGGGACGGTGGCGATGGGGAATGGAGTTGGGGCGGCTAATGACAGCAGTTGCGAGACCTGTTGTGCTTCAATATTACTTCATATATAAGGCACGCCGGATAATAAGGCGGATGGCGTACTTTTGAAGAAAATCAAGGCTTTTTGGTGCGCCTTGTAGTGCAGAAAATACAGTATCTAAAACTCGTCACACAAAAAAAATGTTTTTCCTATGCTTCCGAAAGATACACAGATTTTTTTATTTGAACCGTGGAACTTTAGAGGACCATTTTCATGGTGTCGTGTTCAAGAAAGGTTTTTATGATGGCCTATCCCTGTTTTGCGGCTCCGACAGGAGATTCTGGTTGAATAAACACCAAGACTCAGGTCCTCCCGCATGACTCAGGGGAGTCATCTCAGCTTCATAACAAATGAATGAGCGGGGCTCAGGCTGGAGCACATATGCATAAAATGGCTGGGACGCCATCACGGGGCGTAGTGATTCGAAGTCGAAACATTGTCACGCGTGTTTCACGCATTGCTTGTGAACTTGGGCGGAAGAGGGGAAAGCACAGTGGGCGCCGACCACAGAGATTCACATGTATGATGCATAACAGTCGGCCGAGTGGGTGCAAGATGACATCGCATATGAGTCATCGGCAGGGTGGAGCGATTCTGAATGCTGTGGTGGAGGTCAAGGCAAACAGCTGCCAATATCATCGTCATTCACTATCAAAAGCTCAAATGATAACAGCGACTGGTATAAATGGTGAGGTCATAAGTGCAAACGTTTTCATCCCGCGGGCTGCAACCGGCGTCATGTTGAGCCCTCCGGGAAAATAATGCATGTTCCCATAAATAATGCTACACTGCAGTGCTCTGCGCCCACCAACGCCAGCACCCACCACTCCATCCCCCGCCACTGCTTCAATGCACCCAAGACCCAATCCATCACTCCCGAGTGTCTTGGCCTCAAGACATTGCCTGAGAGCTCACCCAACCCCTCCCCTTTTCAGTTTCTCCCAAATGTAATGAGTGGGTGATCCAAAAAAAGAGAAGTCAAATTGGGTGCCAAGCAGAGGAGGAGGTGAGTCATGGACGCGACCACAAGGTGATGGACTGTGAAGGAGACAGCAGGGTGTGGTGCAATGGGGTGATGAGAGGCCACGACGACTCAACTTTATGCTGACTTTAAAAACTACTTTTGTTTATATTATAATAATAATACATTTCATTCATAAGCGCCTTTCAAAACTCTCAAGGACACTTTACAGTCACAGAATATTTTTCTGTGACTTTTGTTTAGTTTGGTGTTGTGCAAATCAAGAACGTATTCAATTTGGATGCAAATTGAATGCAAAGGAGTCTAAGATGGCGCCGAGTAGGCAGCCGTCAGCAAGTGCTCTGATGAGCCTTGCTTTTTTTGTTGTTTTTGTCTTGTTTTTGTGTTTTCTTTTGTCACTTTGTGTTGTTGTGTGTCGTGTGGAACGGATACGGATTGTTTTTCAGCATTTCTGACCACGACATTCATCAAGGAGGGGACTGTGCTGAGCGGTTGCGCCTTTTCGGCAGCATGAATATGCCAGTACTGTTTTTGAAAGGGAGGAATGTAGGTGCCATTCGACTGTCATCGCTGGACACCACTGGGGCCATTGTGCTTTTTTTGCGCCTGTAATGGGCAGCATCTTTACAGCCCCGGTTTGTTCAGCGGAAGGTCGGTGCTGTTGGACAGTCTGTGGCTGGATGGATACATCGCTTGAGGAGCCCGCGATAAGAAGGAAGGAGTGTCAGCGCAGAGCGCCGATGCGTATATGGAACTGTCGCGGGATTGGATTGGATTGGATATGCCTTTATTAGTCTCACAGTGGAGAAATTTACATTTCACAGCAGCAAAGTGATGCTACTGTGTGGGATGGAATTGAAGCTGATTTATGGGGGACAGGAGATGTGAGACAATTTCTTTTCTTCAATGGATGCTACAGCTGCGTGTTTGCTTTCAACATTTAGCTTGTAGTCGACGTGCACATTCCACCATGATGTCCCTGATCCACTGGTGAAGAGGCGCTTTGATCCTCTCCTCTTTCATCTGGAACTGCTTTATGTAACAGAGGGTACAGTAAGTGCTTAAGAATGAATGTCTCTCTGTGTGTTTGAGTTGTCATGTTATTTGTTATTTAGTTTTTTTTTTGTTCTTTTGACTTCAAGACGGAGCCCCGAGAGTGGCGGCCTTTCCAGCAGCTCCTGTATTTTGCTTTTCTAGTTTCATTTCTTTCATAACTTTGCTGCTGTGAAATGTAAATTTCTCCACTGCGAGACTAATTGGATTAGATATTGGATTGGATATGCCTTTATTAGTCTCACAGTGGAGAAATTTACATTTCACAGCAGCAAAGTGATCAAGGCAAATCCAATCCAATCCAAATCTGGTTAAAAATGAGAATGTAATTGATGCAAATTTTATCAAATTATGCATATTTTGCCCCTAACCTAATTTCACTAACTTTATTTACCATATTTTCTGGTGTACAAGGCGCATCCGAAAGCCTTGATTACCTTTAAAAGATGACCCTGTGCCTTATACGCAGGTGCGCCTTATACACAGGGGTGCCTTATATCTGTTTGGCTAAAATTGGTTTGTTAAAAACAAGATACATGCTGTTTTGGTACCATACTCATCTGTAATTCTATATGTTGGGCTTTCATTACATATAAAATCTAAAGGTAAGAGAATGAATTAATCTACCATATTTTCCGGTGTATAAGGGGCACCCAAAAGCCTTGACTTTCTTCAAAAGATGACCCTGCGCCTACCCAAGTGCACCTTATATGTGAAGTAATATTGAGACACAACATGCACAACTACTGTCAGCAGCCAGTGACTCTACTGTGTGTAACCCCAGCCTCTACTGTGGCACCTTATAATGTGGTTTGCCTTATATTTAAAAAAAATCATATATTTGTATTTTTTATTTGGAAAACTTTTTACATTCATTGAATGTGCTCCTCATAGTCAGGTGCACCTTACATAGGGAAAAAAGTTTCATAATACATCAATTATTGAGGGTGCGCCTTATACAAGGGAAAATACGGTATTGATTTTTATTTTTATTACTTCACAAATGGAAACAGAATCAGAATCAGAATCAGCATCAGAATCAGAATCAGAATCAGAATCATCTTTATTGCCAAGTATGTAGAACACACAAGGAATTTGTTTCCGGTAGAACACGCTGCACTAGTATCGTTGTCAAAAAAACTGCTAAGTGGCACTATACAGTTCCATTTTGGCTACTGTTGAAAAAGTTCAAAGAGTTAATGGCTTGGGGGAAGAAGCTGTTTAAATGTCTGCTGGATTTGGTGCGCATGGATCGGTAGCGCCTGCCTGAGGGGAGTAGCTGGAAAAGGTGGTGGGCAGGGTGCGGAGGGTCCAGTAGGATTTTCCGCGCCCTAGTTTGGATTCTTGCAGTGTGCAAGTCCTCGAGAGTGGGTAGGGCGGTGCCAATGATTTTTTCCGCCGTCCTAACTGTCCGTTGAAGTCGGATTTTGTCCATTTTTGTGGCGGCCCCGAACCAAACGGTGATGGAAGAACACAGGATGGATTCGATGACAGCCGTGTAGAAATGTTGCAGCACCTCCTGTGGCAGGCCATGCTTCTTTAGCAGCCTCAGGAAGTACATTCTCTGTTGGGCCTTTTTCAGGATAGAGTTGGTGTTGACCTCCCACTTCATGTCCTGGGAGACTGTGATTCCCAGGAACTTGAAGGTCTCAACGGTTGACACCAGGCAGTTGGATAGTGTGAGGGGTAGCTGTGGTGATGGATGCTTCCTGAAGTCCACCATCATCTCAATTGTCTTGAGCGTGTTCAGCTCCAGGTTGTGACGGCTGCACCAGAATCAACAGCTGTATCCCGAATAATCGTGAGGGATGTTTTAAGGTCATCAGTCATGAAATTTATAGGAATATAACGATCCACTTGTGAATCTCTTCTGCAAATTAAGATGATGCAATTTTTTAAATTCTGATTAATTCATCTACAGATTATTTTTTTTAATCAAGATCTTAATTCCAAATTATTCTATTCTCTTTGCAGTATCTTTAAACCATGATCCTCCAAAATCCGATGTTTGTTTTTCATTATGAATAAATAAATAAATAGACAACTAAACAAATAAATAAATAACATGTTATTAGATATAGTATATTCTCTGGGTGTGTTGGTAAAAAATGTTCTTTTGTCATTTTAGGCACAATGCTGCTGTGTTACTTCTAGGTAGAATGAACGCTGGCCAAATGGCTGGCGCGAATGGCTGCCGCTGCTCACCCGCACAAAAAAAATGTCCTTGAGACTTTTCCTTGACCTTAAGAGTTTTGAAAGGTGCTTAGAAATTAAATGTATTCTTATTCTTATTCTTATTCTTATTCTTATTCTTATTCTTATTCTTATTCTTATTCTTATTCTTATTCTTATTCTTATTCTTATTCTTATTCTTATTATTTCTGGTTATTTATCTTTATGTTACTCTCATTCGTGCACCCCGCTTCACCTATTATCAGCTCTCAGCCTTTTATCCATCCCGCATTCCAATTGCTCGCATCCACTGTCTCATTAACTGACAGCTACGACGGGATGCCGATGAGTGGTCAGATGAGACCCACATCGTACAGTGACCTTGGTTTCACAAAAGGGCTACTATCGGTGACACGCGTTCAGCCACATATACATCCACGTACCGACCCAAAACTCGAACGAAAACAAAGCATAACAGTATCCGACATGCACACCTATCAGGGAGCATCATGGCGTGTCAGCAGCCTTCAAACAACTATTGGCCGAGGTTAGAGTTGACACATACAGCAGAAATGAAATGACAACCCTTCACCCATGTTACCCTTCACCCTGCTTTTTGCACCATTCGTTCACATGGCCTTTCCCACAGATGAAAGGGGAGGGGCTTACGATGCCAAGGAGTCTGCCGTGGCCAAGTCCTTGGGACACATGAGCACATTACACACACTCAAGGTCCATGTAGTAAATAAAGCCCATCAACCTGTGTTTTAATCAGTCTCAGGGACGCACGGCTGCCCCTCATGATGCTAACAGGCCATCCGTCATCGAAGTGGCGGATGATGTCAAACACGACGGTAGAGATCCCTCAAGTCAAGGATCAGAACCTCGGGTTGAACCTTTGAAGGCGCGATACTGGCAAGTTAGCAAAACACCGACCCATAAACAGCAGCTGAAGCGGTGGAGCGATTTTGGAAGTGGACGTATTTGGAAGATGAAAGTGAGTAGCGTACTCTCTTCATCTATCATCTGCAGATCAAAATGCGACCCCATAGTTCTGTCCCCTCGTGTTATCGTTGAATAGGCACAATAAGATGCATCCTTCTCAACGACCCCTGCTGAGATGAAATGCTAGATTTGGAAGGAAGCAACAAACAAGGTGATGGTTGGTTCTGAAATGTCTCAGATACGCTTCTCTGGTTAGAAAAGATTAAAAATAAACAAATAATGGCATTGGGAACATTTGATGTTGGTTTTTGGGTAGTGGAAGTGAAATTTAGGTGGCGCACATGTAAAGTGTGCCAAAGAGAAGATTGAATTTTGCTATGCCAAGCGGTTTCACATCTTGCTGTTTGATGCAAAGCCCAGTGATGCCTTCTTCATCGCATGTCATCGAACATCTGGGGCCCAAAAGCATTGCAAGTCGTCAGTTTCAGCAAAAACCGATTCCTCCAGCCTCGTGCCTCCTCTCCATCTAGTTGCAATCGTGACTAATTCTCAGCAGCAGCACATTTGTGGGACACTTTTGAAGATTCTTTTAAGGCAACTTTTCTTGTGAAATTGAACAAGCGTGACTTGAAGGAAGTTTACTGAACAGTGGAGTACAATTCAGAACGCAACAAGTTTAATAAACAGTTAAATACAAAACCTAGTTTAGAATACCTAGCATGTAGTATGAGAAAACCTGTCAAGACATATAATAAATGTTTCACTGAGCGCGACTGTGGCCTATTACCAGTAGTGGGGCATCAGGGCCTGAAAGGCCTTCTCTGCTGGCCTAAAAAATATCTGAATCACTGAATTCAATAATTAAAAATTATTTTTCAGGTTCCTTTCATTGCGTTTCCCTCGTTATGCTGCTTCCAGATGTGTGTTTTCTTATTTAAGCATTTAACCAATCACATTTCAAGCATCGTTTGTTACTAAGGTCAGAAATCTACCTGGACGCCTTCACAATCAATTCTGCAGGCTCTTAAACATAAAAATCAATGGTAATGAAACAGTCGCTTTAACCAATCAGATTTCAAGTTGGCAACCAAAGGCCTGTTCAAATGCGCTGGCAATGTCAAAGTTTTCGCAAATTAAATCATAGCATCACTATCACTTGTGATAAGTGCATACTGGCCAGAGCTCGCACACTGTATCTGTAGTGAGCTGCATAAGCAAATACATTTTTGCGTTGATTTAATAGCGGTTTTGTCTACCCATAATGGCTGAAGAAGGAGAAGAAATTGACTTGGTTGCAGATATACTGGTAAAGCCAAGACGGACTTTTCAAGAATAGATGGACATCATTAAGGTTGGACAGCTCCGAAGCAAGCAAAAATAGAAAATAATATTTTCATTTTATGAGGTTATCACGAATCCACACATTCAGAGTAAAAATTGGAACACCTACACTGTAAGTAAAGAATCTGCTTTAAATTAAAAATTGGAACAGTTTAATGCCAGTCTTTCTTCAAGTCACTTCCTGGCCAACGACATCCTCTGGTGGACGTGTAGTAAATCACACCACACTTGCAGCTGTGGAGTGATTCAGACGTAGCACTACTGAAGGCCTAGTAGTGACATGCACAGCCCACCACTGCCTCATTCTCATTTTTTTGACACTTTGTCATTCTTTTATAATTTGCAACACAAAATGGGAGCATCAGTTATTGCAAAGCAGCAATTCATTCAACGGTCTCGATTGATTCAGACTCACTTTCCAAATGAAAAGCTAACCATACGGTGAGAATAAGACCACGTCATGGCGCCATGTGATTTTCTTACCACAACACCACCCTCACCGGTAAAATAAAATTTTAAAAAAGGAAGGCCACGGAGTTATTGCTGCCCGCCATTTTGGAGGTTGGCCTCTCAATAAATAACAGAACACGCCTGGAGGTTTACAGACTCTCTGTCTCCTTTCTCATCCTCACAGAGAGGAAAGGATGTAGAGAGAGGCTGGAAGGCTCGTCTTCAATGGCTCTCTTGGTGAGTCAAGAACATGCACAACAAAAATAATCTTATTATCGGGTCATGTCTGATCCTTAGGCTGAGCTGTCATCGCCAATTTGAATTTGTCGCCATTTTTAAAAGACATGCTAATGTTGCTTGGTTGTTGTTATCTTGCACTAATTAACCACAGAGGTGCTGATGCTCAAAAAGCTTTGCGGGGTCTAACGGGGACCTTCTGTGCGCAAGGTCCTGTCTATGACCAGCATGACAGTGTGAGGATGCCAGGCTCAATCTGAGAGTAATAGAGGGGGAGGTGTCTTTCTTGCTCAAATGGATCATCGCGCTCCAGCTCCCCGGATGAGGCGAGAAATTATTCGTCGAGACAGGCGGAGTCTCGAAAGAAGACGGTGATTCAACCGGATGGACGGCGTCCCAAACAGATAAAATTGAACTCGGTAGGAAACATCACGACTCCTTTTCGAAAGAGATAAAAAAGCCCACAAGATGTCATCTCACGGGCGCAATTCATTAGCTAATTGCGGTGAGGAGAAATCAGCACGCAGTCACCTCCGCCTTCACTACCTGTGATCATTTGTCGCCGGCGGGATCAAAAGTCGCACATACTGGTGAAGACAGAGCAAAAGAGGTCGGGCAGCTGTTAAACATGGAAATTAACGTAAAGGCCAGAAGGATGTGCAGGGAGACGAGGATTAACGTTTTAAACCATTAAAGCCCTCTGTCATTAGTGTACGCCACTTCTTGCTTTTACCGTGCTGGAGTTTACACTCCTAAGGGCTAAAGTTAAATATAGCGGAGTGATGGATGGGTGGATCGACAATGAGAACAATGCATCATCATCACAGTCATCTACAATCCACATAAAAACAATAAGGGCGCTGTCATCAAGCTCCCCTTTGAATGTACTGTTTTTAAACCCCGGCAAGGTCAAAAGCATATTTTCTTTTGATCCCTGTTTGTTTGATTGGATGACTCCAAAATATTTACATTGGGGTTGATGGCATGTAGACTCCTTTGCGGTCGTTCCTCTCCTTATTTGTAATTTGTTTTGTTCACTCCTAGACACAAATAAACGATTTTATTCAATGAATACAATTTCCCCTCCTCACAAAAAATAAATTAACAATAAAAACATGACAAATAACACGTAACAAAGAACAAATAAACAGATAAATACATAGAGGGATGAATAGATAGACATATAGCAAGATAGATAGTTGGATAGATAGATAAATAAATAAAAACCTGCAGACAGTCTTTTTTCAAATTAAATGAAGAACAGCTAAACCCATGGTTGAAAGTGTTTTCTGACTTAAAACAACCAAAATCAATGGGGAATTCATCATTACCGTTGTTTCTAAGGGAAACGAGGAAAAAAATGTACCCTTTGATACAGTGCAGTGCACTTTGTAGTTACATGATAGTTTGTGTTCTAATGGATATAAACATGTTTGTGTTGACCATGGGGAGTTCTCACAAGTGTACACACACACAACACACATATATACGCACACGCACATACCTACACACACACACATACACACACACACACACACGCGCACACACGCGCGCACACACGCACGCACACAGACATACGGCTACACTTTAAGGCAAAGGTCATTTACACTTCTGAAAATAATAAATGTGTTTAAATTACTTCATTTATTATGCTTTGTTACTTAAATAATTACCATCATGGCATTCATTGATGTGAAGACATGTTCATAATCTCTTCACATTGATTAGAAGACAAACATCAATATGTGACACTTTCTTTGGCATACATTTGTGCCAGTGTTATTGTGGTCAAACAGCAAGTTACACAATATTCCACCGTAATCGCAACATCCCATTACTGGTGAACCATTTTTAAAACATGGTCGCGGACTATTCATTTGGTCCTTGGAGGGGCTAAAATCTCCACCAGATCTGTCCACGCTTGCTGCTGTCGTCAATAACCCCCCTGGAAGCAAAGGGTCCGGCTAATGAAGCCAACTGTAAACCCCTGCACTGCGTAACTCACTGAAGCAGGCTTGCCGCTCACCGCGGCGCTTTGTGCTTCTCTTTGGCTTCTACCGCAGCGACGTAGATCTGTCCAGGAATCAGTCAGATCGCGCAGCTTTTAAGTCACTGGCCATGTAGCAACGTTTGCCAACACTGTCATTAGAAGACCGTTGACTGGGAAGTAAAACCGGATGGACACAAAGCAGACGATAACAGGAGCCTCGGCGGTGTCAGGTCCCGCCTTCTTAACACATGCCCCACACTATCATCTTGATGTCTTTGTGCCATAACATTGTTCTCTAGTTTGGAAAGTGAGGTAAATCGGATTCACAAAACAAGTGGATTAACTTAATCACCCTTCGGCTTTGACAATGACCTTCGCTTCAGAGTCATAACGAGGATTAATTCCAAGTGCGAGGACATATGCCACGCAGAAGAAAAAGATTAGAGTTCTCCCGTGACAGCGTGATTGACATGTGCTATCCGCCATTCATTCCTTCATGGCAAAGGGCCCCGATAAAAGGGCAGTAAGCGATGCATCCTAATCGCAAACGGCTGTGAACTCCAAATATAAAAAAATGACCGCAAGAGAACAAAAGTTTAGCCAACACAACCTCAGCCTCACATAAAAACAAAGAAGAGCAAGTTTGCATTTACATGAGCGCTATTGATTCTGGGCTTGCTGACATATTCTCCTTTTCTGTCATTGCCGACAGCAAATGGTATAATATTTCTCATTGGCCTTGCTATTTTATTGATGAGCTGAATAGGAAAGAAGTTATTTTCGAGACAGTATGAAAGACAACACTCACAAGAGGGCAACTCAGAGGGCATTACCATAAACAAGGTTGGGCAAATTGATCATATGCACTCAACTTTGACCTAACTTTTGGGTAAGGGGGGGGGGGGGGGGGGGGGTCAGGCGGGTAATACAGGGTCCCGGCAGGGAAATAGAGCTAAGGAGATCTCCAATGGAAGGTAAACAATGGTAAATGGTCACCACTAACAAAGGGGGCTGATCAGTCAGTCACACACATATGACTCGCGAGTATGCAGTATCGTAGGAGAATGACTTTTTTTTTCTTCATAACAATAGATGCAGACAATGTGCTGAAATGGGTTCGCTAGAGGACACGGCTGCCCATCACCGCTGGGATAAGAATTTATGACTGCTACACAAGGAAAGCATTGCATTTTTGTGTGCACGGATGTACCGGCAGATATGTGTGCATTTGTGCAGATGTTAAGCCTAAGATGAATCAAAATTGTTTCACCTGCAGATAGCAGCAGGGTGCAGATACCGATTGCTGCAATCGCTCCTTGTTGTATTCTTTTTGTATGGCTGCTTCTGTCCTCATCCCCAGAGACAAAAGTGTCACTTTAAGAAGAATGACGTTAAAATGCAGTGAATGCAGTTATACAATGGGAATGATTGGTTTAGCAATGTCTGCTTGTGTTGATGTGAATGTCAGCTGCGATTGTTGCTAGGTAACTATGATTGTGAAGTTGAACTTCTAAAATCGTGGCCACTCTGCCCAAGTCAAGTCCGAGTCTTCATCCTTAGAGTCCTGATCCATGATCTATTCGATTTTTTTTCATGCCTTTATAAATGGAGAAATGTTATTCAGCTCAGAATCTCAAAACCTCTTACTTCATCACATCTCACTGTTAAAATTGTACCTCAAGTGTTGCCTCTCAAAAGCAAAATGAGAACAAAAGCTGCACTGTCATATCGTGAATGAAGCAGAAACAAATCAACATTTGCAATTTCCTTACTGTCGACTGCACTTCCTCCTCTCGTTCATTTCCATCGGTACTGTATGATTGAATGTTTATTCTTAGGCTTTTCCACTTGGCCACGAGACCTTTTACTTCTGGTTGGATGCAATCCTGTACAGCCGTTTCTGTAGTGTGTGTTGAGAATCTGGCAAACACACACACACACACACACACACACACACACACACACACACACACACACACACACACACACACACACACACACACACACACACACACACACACACACACACACGCACACACACACACACACACACACACATGCACATACATATACACACACCTTATTGATTCATCACAGCAGCAGGTGTTCAACGGCAATGGGTTAACATTCTTGAGGCAGCCATGTAAACAGATTGATTTGAAAACGACTGTGCAAAGCTAACCCGCAGTGTATCTTCCCAATGAAGTAGGGCTAAAAAATGGGCAACTGCAAGATGCCCGAAAAGGTATCCTGTGTGTATCTTTGTCTGAAATGGCTGCTTCTTTGTGTCCATGCAAGGTCGTCCGGCAAAGAGAAGGGGTTGGTTGCCGGGCGGACGGGCTTGCAAGAGGTAAAGGAAGGTGAAAGACCACCTGAAGAGGCGTAACTGGATGTGATTAGTAATCTGTCCCCATGGAGAGGGCGTGTAAAGATGATGGTGAAGAGGCAGCGTGTGACGTGCAGCAGAAACTTTTGTTGGTGAGGGTTCACATTTTTGTTTTTTGTCACCATTCCAGGGTACCGTATCTTCCACTGTACCTGGATAAGGCGCCCCGGACATAATGGCGCACACCCAGTGAATGGGTATTTCCAAACCTTTTCCATATAAGGCACAGCTGGTTATAAAGTGCACCTTCAATGAATGACATGTTTCAAAAGATTTTACATATGTACTGTAAGGTACACTACATTTTAAGGCGCTATAGTGGAGGCTGGGGTTATCTTTTGTATATACCAGTATGGACCGTGCACTACAATATTACTTCTCATATAAGGCACACCTGAGTATAAGGCGCAGGGTAATCTTTTTCGAGAAAATGAAGGCTTTTGAGTGTGCATTATACACCGGAAAATACAGAATGTTCTGGGAGTACTGTGGGACAAACTATCCTTGGTGTGCTCACATATGTATTTCGTAATTTATTGGTGTTCACATATAATTACTCAATGGAATAAGCACTCCAGATGCAGATATCAGCATTTTATTCTGGACACGCTCTTTCAAAGAGTACATAATCTTGGCTTCATTATGACCTCAACCCATGCAAATGTCACAAGATCAATGGCACAACCACTCTCTCTGCTTATTTCTGTAACCCAAAAGCATGAGAGTGCTTCCATGAACCCCACAGCGCTTATTTCTTCTATGACAGAGCAGCAGACACTGAAATAAAAGCCCTTCGGGTCATGACAATGCTCACACTATCCATCGATTACTTTCCCTATACCAACCATCATATCATTGATCATAGCACTAGTCGTGACAATTAGCATGACTATAGGCAATTACATCAACGGCCGACATCAACATCAACACGTAATAATAATGTTACCAATAATTATTTTTGAATGGTTCATATCCACGGCTTGAATGAAGTTAAAAATTTTCAACTTCTGTATGCTGAAGCACACACATGTGGGAATTGATTCCAACATATTCACTGTAAATGTAAAATATTACAGATGTCCGCTTTTTGGATGTAATCTGATTAACTCATTCACTGTCAGACTTGCAAAAATATGTCCACTCCAGTGCCATTGTTTTTGTCATTGTCACTCAAATTCCAGGACCCACATAATAAGCGTGTCCTGGAATATGTGTATTCTTTCATCAGAAGGAAAGAGTTACTCCCTAAATTATATGTGTCTGGAGTTAGATGAGCTTGAAATGAGGGCAGCTGTCCAAAATAGAATGCTATACATACAGTTTTATATACAGTAAAGTCTCGTTATATCGATATTCAAGGGAGTCCGAAAAAATATCGATATAACCGGGACTATCGATATATCCGACCCTGTTTGCATGTAATTTTCTCCGTGCGTGCATAGAAATAGTATCGATATAACCGGGACTATCGATATATCCGATATCGATATAACGAGACTTTACTGTAGCTCTTTAATAACAGCTGAAGCTGTAACAAAATGCTAACATGGAAAAAAGGGAAATTCCGCCCCCTTGTGGACGAGAAAAAAACATTGCCAGAAGTCTGGCCAGGGCTTTATAGGCACCCATGCAAGGAAAAATAAAACCCAAACTAATTCAGGAATGGCGCTCTACATCATATTTTTAATTGTCAAATAAATTCGTGACTGGTTTAATGTAATCCCATTACATATCATCAGATACTACTCAAAGCGGTAGTGAGTGGTTAGCGGGTTCCTCTGCCAAGTGCACGGAGACGGCTGGGATACGCTCCGGCAACCCCCACGATAAGCGGATCGAAAAACGAATGGATGAAAATACTCCTTTTAAAACGCTGCTGAACACATCAAAAAGTTCACTCTTGACTTTCCTCATGCAGATATAGGCCTAGGCGGGCAGCAAAGGAAAAATACAGCCAGTCTCTGGTGAGCAAAGCACGTATAGCTGAGAGGCCATCAATCATGACCGCGAGGCGGAGGTGTTACAGTCTAACACGCCCTTGCCCGCTCAGACCTCTCATCTCATCAAAGAACGAGGGGATGAGGAAGGTGGAGGACAGTGAGAGGAAGAGCGAATTCCCTCTGGAAAAGAGGGAGGGTGTCATGTAAAGTCCGAATTGGGAGAGGGGCTAACGTCAGACCAGAGAGATTGATTAACTCCGCTCTCACACTTGTCGTTGTTTTTCCTGCAGCCCGATTACTTGTAGTCACGCCAAGACTGGGAGTCACGATATTAGGATGAATGACCATGCAGGTGGGTACTCCAAAACATCATTCATACTCCCATTACCTCTCAACATGTCCTCAATGATTAAATACGATGTGTAGAGCAAATCAAACAAGTAAATAAGTGGCTTGATTTGTGAATTGGTTTTTCATTAGCACCGCAGATGGCAAGTGTTGTCTTTCAATTTTTGGTAGCAACATTTTGATGTGTTTGACCATAGACTTTGCTTGTTGCAGAGAAGTAAACACACTTCCGATGGAGGAATTAAGAGAAACTATCTTTACATACATACAGGAGGAGTAAAAAAAAACGACATGTGAACTTATATTATTTTAGCCAGTGGCAAACAAATAGGCTCAACTGCCAGCATAGTTCTTTTTGCGTCATGTACATTTTTTTCCCCGTCGTCCTTGCCACCGTGCATCTTTTGTGTCCTGTAACTGAAAACCGTCAGCTTTGTCATTCTGCCTCTTTAGATGCATCCACACAAAGCGCAAATGTAATCCCCCCTTATATTGATCCGGTCATGTGGTAACCGGCAAAGTCAAATATTTTAAACCGGGCTGTGGAAAAACCAATGCGGGAATGATGGAACAGGTGTACAGTATGATGTCATTAATTGTGACCGGTCACATAATGTACTGTAGCTCAAGTATCATTGATTTTGGGCAAATCCGTCCAGACATTTCCTCTTTACGGTTCAGTACACTGTTCCCAATCTAATGAGCGTTCGTCGTCATTGCCTCTCGAGTGAGACGTTCTTTTTCATGCCCCGTGTCATGAAACACTGCTGATACATTAGCGGAGAGGAGTGATGAACGCGGGTGGATGTAAAGGGAAAAAAGTATGATGACTAAGGCTGAGTTTTATGAAAGACAACGATGTCTCCTAATCCCTCCTGATCAGTTATAAACCCACCGTTATCGCTCGTTAGAATTGCGCATCCCTTAAATACATTAATGCGGGCCTTAAGGGGAGCCTGTTTTGTACATCGTGGCGGCTGCTTATTGGCTAAGAAGGAAACAACATGCATATTGATGTCATTTTATTGTCTAACATTTTGCAGCACGTCTACCCAATCTGTGCTGATATCTCCCAAACATATACTGACAGAAAGAAATAATGTTTTCATGGACCCATAGACTGTCTGCAGAGGCTCGGGTTATTATTACATTGTTCCTGCTTCTGGTCAATGTTTGCTTTCTCAACCTCTTGCTCTCATCACGGTGGATCTTGTTTCTTTAAAACCGGATTTTTGTAAGTTTAATCAGTTGTCCCGTGACAATTGGGTTCCTGACATATCGTAAGTTTTCTCGATTCCCTTACCTATTTCGAGCACCTTTTCATTTAATTTAAAATAGATTATTTTCTTACACACAGTGTATTGGATTGTATTGTAGGTGTTCAAATACCTGACATGACATCACTCTGACGAAGGCGGAAGTATACGCCGAAACATGTCAGGTATTTGAACACCTGTAATACACTGTTTGTAAGAAAAGAATCTGTTTAGAATTAGATATCAAGTAGACAGGATGAACTTAATACAACTATAACTAACATTTTCATATGTTTTTCCTGGTTTGTTTGACCAGCATTATCTGTTCATAGGTTTTTGGTGCACTTTAATAAACATTTTTCTTACAAAACTTTGTTTGGTATTTACGTTTCTGGCATGTTATTAGATTATTTGGTTTGTGGGATGAGGATCACATCACTTCCAAGCTGCAGGGTATGCCGCCCTGATGGCTGGGCCTTTAGCAGCTCTACATCCTCTCAGTCTGTCACCCAGCAAAAGCTCTTTTCGCACCATGAATAACTTATAACATAAAATAAACACTGTAAGTACCACGGTCAACAATACATGTAAGCAAAGAAATGTAAGTGGCTCAATTTTGGGAGCCTAACCAAGTACCGACAATCATATATTTCAATTTTCTTGCTTTGAGTTTACGGTATGTTAAATGGGCAGTGCAATTTACAGAAAGGCCCGACCGTGCTGGCTTAAATTATACCAAATAATGCACACTGAGTGTAGTTGTATGGTGCTCTGCAAAAGAAACCATTGAGTTTATTTTTTGGGGGATAACCCATTCTAGTTCTTTTCGTTCATCCATTTTCAATTTTGCTATTCTGTTCCGGGTCAGGAAAGCTGCAAAATATCGCAAAGGATCTTTATTTGCGTGAATGAGTTGGATTTTGTCATTTATTCATTTCATTGTTCCCGTCCAGGTGTTAATGACCAAGTACACACGGTGTTTATTCAAAGGCTACCCGTGATCCCCAGCTGTCAGGGGCTACAAGATGCTGGGCTGTCATAACTGAAAAAAGGGGTGGGGGGGAGGCGAGCAATCTTGTTCTGTATTCTGACTGTGGCAGGGTTAAGATGCTGAGACAGCAGATGACTTGCCTTGCTCTTTCAGCCATTCAATGAACCAATGTAGGATAGACTTAATTGCCCCATTACCGAAAAAGGACAGCGAGAAGTCGGCAGCCTCCGCGCAGTTCAATGTCAAATGTGCAAAGGAGAGCAAGAGGTCAAATGCAAAACCAGCGTGGGTTGTTCTTGCATGTGGAAAAAATTGTGTTGTATGGCGGGTATATCTCAATTTATTTCAGTTGCTGAATGTAACACACAGCATGCTTTTGCTACGAGGTAAACTCCCCAAACGGGCTATTTATAAGCTTCAATCCATCAAGATGGCAGTGTCATCATGCCAACAAATTATTTTAAGAGCTCGATTGTGCAGAGTGCTACAGTATTTCCTCCGACACTGCATATTTTGGATGTGGACAGTAAATTAAGCCGAACATTAACATTCTGGATTCCCCTCTTAATTAAATATGATGTACAAAAGGAGAAAAAAAATGATGTCCACGCTAGGAAGGTAATGTGATGTCTTTTTTTTGTTGCGAGAAAAGGAAAATATAGGAGTAAAGCACCATATCTGAAAACAGAAGTCTTACACTCTTTTTAAGTGACTGTCAAAAAAGAAAAAAAAACTGAAAAGAAATGCAATTGCTTATACCTTAAAAACTAACTGTGAGTGGTGTGTAATATATGGTCCTGAACTCAAGAAAATTACAATTCTTACTGAACCGTGACTGATAAAAAAGGTAATATTGAACCCTGACTTCAAAATGTAAACACAGAAGCACAAACGTATTTTATAAAAGTCAAATGAAATTAAAACAAACACATGTAATTGCCGCACACAGACACCTTCTTCATAATGGACAAAATGAGACTTTCCTCAGTCAAAGGGTCATATAAGATATCATCTGCAGAAGCCCCCTGGTGGGTATTTAAGGCTCTGGACTATGCAGTCATTAACGCAAGACTACATTAAAAAATAAAGAAAAAAAACAGCTACACATCTGCACGGGCAATATAGCGTTAAGACTCCATTGCATCAACCAGTCATGCCTAACGAGTTGGAAAATCCAAAGGTGTTCGCGCCATCTGCTCTGAAGCACTTTTCTGGGAAGACGGGGAAATGATACAGCGTATGACCAGACCCTGAGCGCCCAAATAAATTACTTTTATCTCCCACGCAAACACACTCCTCATCCTCGACCTCTTATTTGACAGAAGAGCACTGAACTCCTGACTATGTAAGAACCAGGTGGGGTGGAGGGGGGAAGGAAGGGGGGAGGGGACACCACAATCATTCATATAACAAAGCGAATAATTTGGTCTTGTAATTAATCAATGACAGCCAGTTTATGGTGGTTATGAGAGGCCAAATCGATGGAATTGTGGTTAGATAATTAAACCACTCATCTATCAAATACTGTCCATTTCCCTGGAAGAGGCAAAGATCGTGCTTCCTCTTGGCAGTGTTCTATTGTAAAATTTGTGAGGTATCATTTTGCTAACTTAGTCAAATCAATGATGAATTAAAAAAATGCAGCAAATTATTACACCTCCCCTCAAAAAAATCACTTTTAAAGTCAACTCTTGTTGTAAAAAACATGAAATTTGAAAGCAATTTGAAACCAAATTTAATAATCATGCAAATTCTCGACTTGAAGTAAAGTTGATAAAACATGGATATGATAAAAAATACTTATGTAAATTATGTTGGTTGCAGGAAGTATGAAGTAGTTCAACGACCGTATTTTACGCACTACATAGAAGGCAGTGACGTGCAGTCAGGGGAGGCAGGTGAGGCAGTGCCTCACCTGTCATCATGAAAATGTCAAATGAAAAAATAAATTAAACAGTTATATTAATTTAGTAATTTGTACTTTAAAGTTGTTTTCCATTTAACTTCACCATTTTTGGATTTTTTTCAAAATCGCTGAATTTTTACATTTACCGTTCAAATACTCAGTAGAGACTAGCGGTGAGGCAGCAGCCGGCTGAGCCTCACCATGGATTGCGCAATGACTATGCTAACTGTGCTGGCTTGCTCTGCAGTGAGACTGTATTGCTGTCCCTCTGCATATTGCTATTAAAATGTTCAAACACTTGTAGTATATGAACTAAATTTCTACAGTTTAGCTGGTGTATTTAATGTAGAGTCACTTTACATTATAAACACTGTACTACAGTGTTTATTTTATTTGTATCAAAACTGTGTGCATAGGTGAGGCACACAGTTATCCTGCCTGATGACAGGGGGCGCTGGTGATTACAGATTCTTTTTGCGCCTCCTCGGCTGCAGAATAATAGAATTAGTGACAGCAAGCTAAAGTAAACAGTTAGCCAGTTCAGTGCAACCATCCAGTCATTTCTTCGTGTTGCTTGGCCTTATTTTCAGAATGGAGGATTACATATCTAAATTGAAAGAAATAGAGAGACTTTTAAAACTGAAGAAAGATAAGGAAGGCTTCGACAAAGAAGTTATCAATGCCTTTCTTTAGAGGGAGCGGTGCTGGACTTCATTTATAAGTAAAGGTAACACAATAATCACATTTTTTTAAATTCTTTTTTTCTATGCTACAGTTTATATAAAGAATGCTGACATGACATTTTAAACAAAAATTGTTAACTGTTGCCAATCAAATGGTGAATAAGCTACTCTGTAGAGTTCATATCTTCATTTGGTTTGGATTTTTAGTTCATTTGTCAATTTGCATACTCGGCACGGCAGCCCATCAGAAGCCTGCTTTGTGCTTCCGTCTTTCCCGCGCATTATAAGGTTGTGCATTTGCATATCATTTTCCAAAGTAGATGCACAGAACCTCAGCCCCAGAAGAAAGATTCAAAGGAAGCTAACAACATTTATGACACTACAAAACGTAAACGTACATTATCTCGTGACTGTAAAGTGTACTTGAGAGTTTTGAAAGGCGCTTAGAAATTGAACGCCCATTTAGCATTGTAGAAAGAGGAATTCATGTGGCTTGTAGCAGACGACGCAACACAAACATGCATTGTGGAAAATGACGAGAGTGTATGGACAAATGACCAACTGGAGCAAAATCATCAGCAAGGGATATTTACGATAAAAAATGCAAGGGGGCATTTGTGGTAGGTACATCCTTAATAAAAGCAATCCTTAATACTTTGGAACAATTGTTATTTTTGCAATTAGTCGTCTTATTGTGTTTCAAGTTGTGAAAAATGGGGCAGGCAACTTTATGGCCGGGCAGGCAACTTTTCAGAGTTGTCTGCCTTGGTGTCCGCTAACTTTTTTCATTAGTTTCAGACACTGATTGAAGGTGCACTTTCTAATCTGGTGAGCTCTAAATATGGAAAATGTTTTATTATATGTCAATTATTGAAGGTGCACTTTATCTGGTGTGCCTTATACTATATGGAAAATGTTTTGAAACATTTCACTCATTGAAGGTGCACTTTCTAATCTGGTGCACTCTAAATATGGAAAACGTTTTACAATACAGTATGTCATTTCTTGAAGGTGCGCTTCTTAATCTGATGCGCTCTATACATGGAAAATACTTTTATATATTATAAATCAAACTTTATAATCCAGTGCGCTTTATTATAGTCCAGAAAATATAGTATTTTTGTTTTAAATGGATTGCGCAATACAAACTTATTTTACAAAGTCGCTCTACAGTACATATGTTTACAATGACATTTTATTTATAAAATATCATAAATACAGTAGTTTTTCCTCCAAGGATAATTCATCGGACAGAAAACACAATCCTTCCTCATAAATTAAGTGTAGTTTTTCCTCCAAGGGTAATTCATCGGACAGAAAACACAATCCTTCCTCATAAATTAAGTGCGGAATATTGAGCCAAACCGAACCAACAGTCAAATCTGGCTAATGTTTTTAATTCTTGCGCAGGTAACGGGTTTATCTTCCGTCAAATGAATCAATGACTCCTTGACGCCCTCCACAGCCTATCAGACACCATCAATCTTACGGTCCTTTCCTTTGCTGCTGCCAAAGATAAACGTCTGAAGGGCAGAAAGGTTTCTCCTGATGAATGCCATAAAATGCGCGAGGCAAGAGTGGCAATGCTAAGAAGGAAAGAAGTTAGACAATGGAGCAAACGGGGTTCAAAGTACCTAATGGAGTGTCCTGCTTGCTCGGCTAATAGACTATTTCAAATTGAAAGGAACAGCAGGTGGCTAAACAGAGCACCGTGGAACATTTCCTCCAGGTCATTCAACCACAAACCGATTGGAAAAGGGCGAAAAAGACACGCCTAGGTTGCTATTGTTTGGTGTGGTAGTGGTTACTTTGACTCTTTTGGAATCAATGCTGGCCATTGACTAACATCCGAACAGTCAGGAAAAAAAAGTATTCTTTCATGCAATGGCGCTGCAAATGGATTAGTACATCTGCGCGTAACGTTTTAGAATGTATTCCGTGTACATTATCGTGCTTCAAGACGATTGGTTTTGACCCCCTAAATCCAAATGGCCTCTGCCTGGCCATAAAAAAAACAATCTCTTGCCACTTTGCATCCCCACAGCTTGCATAAACATACACATGGATATTTGGACATAATAATAAATGACCACAATGTTAATAAAGCACCCCCCCCAACCGTCTCGAGTCCGATCGGTGTAACCAAATTAAAAGCGCTTAGTTGGCCGTATCAAATGATCAACTTTTGGCAGACTGCTTATTGGTGTCAGGTGATTGGGAAAGGCCGCGAGTAACGACATGGTTTTCGGGCCAGTGAAGTCTTCATGCAGCAAACGGAAAATAGCTTACAATTTTTTTGGGACATCTGTCAGTCACGGGTCTTAGAATCATAATTTTCTTCCCTTTACAGTGCCCTTGGGAAATGGTCTCGAACAAACATGGAGTTCAGGCACTTATAGGGATGTAAACATGGAATGGATTGATTCGTAATCGTGCCTGGAAGCAATGGAGGCAAAATAGAAGGGGCGCGGCAACCTAAAGGGGTGTTGTTAATTCAGTCGCGACTAGTTTGCATTCGAAAAAACAATGTGGTGGTAAATTACATCGGCGCTGCCAGACTGTCGAAATTCATTTCCACAACAATTTGTCTACATTGCACACATTGCTGACCTTTTGTCAAGAAATGTAAACCCGCTACAAGTACTTAGCTTCCAGATATCTTGAAAATGGCTGGCGAAAGTCTGCAGTGGCGCTCTACGTTGCTGACTGGAATGGTGTGTTATCAAGCCATTAACCAATAATGTTTGCTTATTTTCAAAGTTTTTAGGCCATGATTTATTTAATTCTTTTCATATTCACATCATAGCGTCCTCCCCCACCCCAAAGAGATCAGGTTGAGAGATTTGCATCGTAAATTACAGAGATTAGGGAACAATTGGCAGTTCTGGCTACATCCAATTATTCCCAACGATTTCCTGCACGCGTTGATTTGTTGCAGGCTCTGCAGGCGCTTTTACCAATATTGCTGACATATCAACAAGATGTTTTATACTTTGGAGATATTAGCACATTTTTTTTCGTACAAGCTACTCTCAGGAATATATAGTAGATGTGGTTTTTGGATTTTTATTTTTCTTCTTCATGAGCTCATTGTGTCCATGAGGTCCAGAAAATACACAGCGCCACATTGACTCAAAGCTCCTTGCGAGTAAAAAAGATGTATCTTTTTAAGCCGTTTATTCCCAAGCACAGTTGGACCCCCTCCCTTTTGAGGGAGGGGGTCTATAAAACTTATTATATGGAACTGGAGGCCTATATTTCTACCCGGCTGTTAACGGGACATGTGCACTCAAGTTTAAGTTACTCGCCCCAGAGCTCGCATTGGCGAATAAAAACAAATTATGGACATGTGTACGTTGTGTTGGATTCTATCGAGGCTGTAATTAACAAGACATTGACTGATGAATTGAAACTTGAACTTGTAAATATGACATGTTGCCGTTGTGTAAAAAGGCATTTGTCTTTACTTGACTGATCTGCTAAATTAACTTTTATGTTGCCAATGATGGAAATTTTTTAGTCTGGATTCGATGTTGCTATTCAATGAAGCATCACCAGTCTGTTTATAGTCCCAGTATTTAAGCAGAAAGGACATATTTTAATTATAAGCAAGTAAATATCAAGGAGAAGTTTGCCGTTGAAGTCATGCTTTGAATTCCCGCTGACATCAAATGTGAAATGAACTGAAACTTTGGCAGACATTGTGAAACCTCCGTTCAGTGGCCAGCAAAGATTACAGAGTGTGTTTTTGTCTTTTAGATTGCCGTTTTTTTGGCAACACGTTACCGTAAGCATGAGTAAGTACGTGGACTCACATTCAAAGTAGTGATAGTCCATTCTACATTTCGTTTCCCATCTTGCATTAATTCATTCACTGCAATTCCCAAATTTATTTTGGAATTGAAAAGCATTGCATGGAGCGCCATTTCCGAATTCGTTCGTGTTTTGGTTTTTCTTGCAATCCTTGTAAGAAGCATAAGAGCATTCTAGTGAGTGGATGTCATGTGTGGCCTCCGCATATGCGGATCATTTAATGTGAATGCAAGTCTCTCCAGAACAACATCTGTCAAAGATTAGCAGAAAAGTGAAATAGGCAGTTCCCGTTCTTACGCTTTAGAGTAATCTGGCAAGTCATTTTCCGAATGAAGTATGAAAAACCCTGGCAAATTTATCTGTCAGAAACAAAACAGTAAAGTAGCTCGGTTAATGCATGTTTTCTTGTGTAACACAGTAAGTGACAAACGGCCAACGTGAATGAGGAACTGGAATAACTTTGGGAGAGGGGGGGGGGGGAGTTTGCTTAAGTTCCACACACAAACTGAAGAGTTCCACGTCTACTTGCACACATTCTAATCATGGCAGCCGTCTTGAAGCTACAAAATAAAGGAGAGACCTTTAGAGTAAAAGCACAAGCATCACTGAACCATTAAGGGAGGCCTTCGGTCGAGAAAAAAAGGGCATAAAGCCTTTCAACTAGTAGGTGCAATTTCTAATCACAGCTGTTGCCCTGTTCTCTGATTGCACTATCCGCTTCATTGTCTGTTCATTGTGTGTGCGCGCGCGTGTGGATGTGTATGTGTGTTTGTGTGTGTGTGTTTGAGATATTCGCCTCTGAATCATCAAGTGCAAATTAATTGCGCCTGCCAATTAAAGTGAGAGTGGAAGCCATTGAGAGTTTACGCAACTGCAACATGATACAAAGGTTAATACCATTTCCATTTAACTTGCCACCTGACTGATAAATTTCTGAAATATCTTACAGTGAGAGTCCCCTGGAACATATTTGGCAAATTCAGCACATAATCAGCGTAGCAGTGATCGACCCGAAATGAACAACGAAATATCAAAACCCTAATTCTTGGTAACTAGCGACGTTATAGGAGAAATGTCATATGTTGGTGGTTGGGTGTGTGTGCGTGCGATTCAGGCGCAAACACATCAAGATGTCACTTTATAACCTCTGGCTCAGGAGGCTTCTGTCATCTTCACATTTCTGATCTGCTTGGCCTCGCCCTGCAGACATGCTAAAGATAGAATCTGCATTGAACACAAGCTGTGTGCCTTGACACCGCTATCTTCTTCAAAGAGTCACACATGCAAGCAAGCTAGAGCTTCCCAGCCCGGCCATTCGACCACCAGGCTCCAACCCCATGTTTGCAGGCACTGGATCTCCTGAAACAACTCACCCATGCATCTCATTCTTGTGAATTCCATTCCTGTTAATTTTGTTACAATGTCTTGGAAAGTGATCCACTCATTTCCAATCGCCCAAGGGCAGATGGCCACTCCATTGTCGGTCCACTTTACCTGTGTGAGTCATGCCTTCCAGTGGGTGGAATTACTTGATTTGACCTTGTTTCTCATTTTTCATTAGCCAAAATACTAGCGGGAATTACAGAGCCTGCTGTGGCAATTAATTGCAGTGATTATCTACAATGGCACCAGTGGAAATTACATTGGGAAAGGATATGGACGTCGGAAAATTCGGGTGCTTGAAAAGCGATAGCGGAATAGAAAAGGAAATAGACCTGATGAATGAAAATTGGAAAGTTGATTGTTTTAACAATTACACTTTTTCTCCTTGCACAGCCTCTTAGTTGATCTTTACATACCTTTCAGCTGGGAGGCGGAACTTTCTCACGCCGAAAATAGCTAGACTTTGTGTATATATATATATATATATATATATATATATATATATATATATATATATATATATCATAGTCAGTTGATAAGGCATCCGTTTGGCATATGGGAGACGAGGGTTCGAATCAGAGAAAATTAGCACAAAACATCATCCAGTGTGGGTCCTTGGGCAAGACCCTTCACGCTAATGCCTACCTCATACAATGATGAGAGACAATAAATGGAATGACATGCCGGCTCAGACGTCTCCCGGCCAAACACGGTCTGCCTCAGGTGCTGGGGAACTAGAGCACCTTGATGAAAAATTGGCTACTGGAACAAAGCGGAGATGGACGAGATGCGATAATATGGCTCTGTTGGAATGCTACTACTCAAGCAACCCTAGGCAGAGGGGTTAAAAGCGGATGAATGAATGAAATACTGAGTGAAGCAGCAACTGACCTGAGAGATAAGGTCATGGGAAGAATGAGAACTGGGCAACTAAGAAACCAATTACAACGGCTATGTGAAGTACCACCTGAAAGTCTCATGGAAACTGTGAATGCAGCTCTGAGAACGATCCCGACCGGAACGATCACGGAAACCAATGAGCTGATATACGCCTCAGCATCAGTGATCCTAGAAATGCTTGGCTACAAGAGCAACCATTACCCACCATGGAAAAGACGGTTGGAGGCTAAGATCAAGGCGGCTCGGAAAGATGTGAGTCAATTGACGGAGACCCAGAGAGGCGTGAATAAAAGGCCAATACCCAAGAGGTACATGCAGATAACCATACCTGAAGCATTCGAAACTGCCAAACAAAGGCTCCAGGCCTTGTCCAGTCGCCTAAAGAGGTACACGAAAGAGAATGAGGCCAGAAGAATAAACAGGCTGTTCGCAACACAACCTGCAAAAGTGTACGCTCAGTGGCAGGGTTCTAACACCAGAGCAGACCCTCCAAGGCTGGAAACTGAAAGATACTGGAAAGGCATATGGGAGAAGGAGGTCGCACATAACAGCAGTGCACAATGGCTGGTGACTCTGAAAGAGGAGCACAGCAACCTCCCTGAACAGAACCCAGTTACCATCACAGCGGCAGATATACAAGAAAGAGTCTCAGGTCTGAAAAACTGGACGGGACCAGGCCCGGATATGGTCCACACCTACTGGATAAAGAAACTCACAGCTCTCCACGAGCGCCGAGCAGCACAAATGAACCAGTTGCTGATGGATGGAACTCACCCAGGATGGCGAACCGAAGTGCGAACAATCCTGATCATAAATGATTCCTCAAAGGGTGCAGTTCCAAGCGGCCAATAACCTCTCCACAACATGGAAGCTCATGTCAGGCATCATTGCGGCTAAGGTAAGTGGATCAATACATGAGCAAAGCACAGAAAGGCATTAGTAGAGATACTAGAGGTGCCAAACATCAGCTGTTGGTTGACAGAACAGTCACACAAGACTGCAGGTCCTGACATACCAACCTGTGCACAGCCTGGATTGATTACAAGAAAGCCTATGACTCGATGCCACACACATGGATCACTTTTTTATATATGCCATAGAGACAGGGATATACCACACCAGACAAGACCCAAGGTGTAGGTTGTGCAAAGAGGCACCTGAGACAATCCAACACATAACTGCAGGGTGTAAGATGCTGGCAGGGAAAGCCTACATGGAGCGCCATAACCAGGTGGCTGGCATAGTCTACCGAAACATCTGTGCGGAGTATGGACTGGAAACCCCAAGGTCAAAATGGGAAACACCTCCCAAGGTGGTGGAGAATTACCGAGCAAAGATCCTGTGGGACTTCTAGGTACAGACCGACAAGATGGTAATGGCCAACAAACCAGATATCGTGGTCATAGATAAAGGGGAAAGGAAAGCCGTTGTCGTGGATGTAGCGGTCCTGAGTGATGGAAACATCAGAAAGAAGGAACATGAGAAAATCCAGAAATACCAAGGGCTCAGAGAGGAGCTGGAGAGAGCCTGGAAGGTAAAGGTGACAGTCGTGCCTGTGGTGGTCGGAGCACTCGGGGCAGTGACCCCCAAACTAGACAAGTGGTTGCAACAGATCCCGGGAACAACATCGGATATCTCGGTTCAGAAAAGCGCAGTGCTGGGAACAGCACGGATACTGTGCAGAACCCTCAAGCTTCCTGGCCTCCATAGGCTTTCTTGTAATCAATTCAGGCTGTGCACAGGTTGGTATGTCAGGACCTGCAGTCTTGTGTGACTGTTCTGTCAACCAACAGCTGATGTTTGGCACCTCTAGTATCTCTACTAATGCCTTTCTGTGCTTTGCTCGTGTATTGATCGACTTACCTTAGCCGCAATGATGCCTGACATGAGCTTCCATGTTGTGGAGAGGTTATTGGCCGATAGTTGGAAGGAACTGCATCCTTTGAGGAATCCTTTATGATCAGGATTGTTCACCCTTCGGTTAACCATCCTGGGTGAGTTCCATCCATCAGGATCTGATTAGGATGCCCCCGGGACGCCTCCCTCGTGAGGTGTTCCGGGCATGCCCCACTGGCAGGAGACCCCGGGGACGACCCAGAACACGATGGAGAGACTATGTCTCCCAGCTGGCATGGGAACGCCTCGGGATCCGCCAGGACGAGCTAGAAGAAGTGGCTGGGGAGAGGGAAGTCTGGGCTTCCCTACTGAAGCTGCTGCCCCCGAGACCCGACCCCGGATAAGCGGCAGAAGATGGATGGATGGATGGATTTTGAGGCAACATTAGGGGAACATCTCCCCCCCCCCCCCCCAAAAAAAAAAGAGGCACAAAATGGCGAGCTCATATGGCTAGCCCCGTTTGTTATATGGCTTGGATGCCCTCTTTTGGCGGCTTTTGTTAATGCAGTTCGCCGCAGGACGGATTTTTCGACAGTACGGTTATATCGACATTTTTTCCAACTCCCGAGAATATCGATATAACGAGACTTATACTGTATATATATATATAGAGAGAGAGAGAGATATAGAGCTACATAGTCTGAATATATATATATATATATATATATATATATATATATACAGTAAAGTCTCGTTATATCGATATCGGATATATCGATATTTTTTTCGGACTCCCTTGAATATCGATATAACGAGACTTTACTGTATATATATGTGTGTGTGTGTGTGTGTGTGTGTGTTTGTGTATTATACACACATACACACAATCAACACGCATTGCAATTTCCCCATTGTGGGACTATTAAAGGCTTTCTGATTCTGAAAGCATGACATGTGTGTGTGTGTGTGTGTGTGTGTGTGTGTGTGTGTGTGTGTGTGTGTGTGTGTGTGTGTGTGTGTGTGTGTGTGTGTGTGTGTGTGTATTATACACACATACACACGATCAAGACGCATTGCGATTTTCCGCATTGTGGGACTATTAAAGGCTTTCTGATTCTGAAAGCATGCCATCGGTATCATGTTATTATCAGTATGGTCAATTTGATCATTGTTAAGTCAAGCTAAAATCCCCTAATAGCCAAACCACAACAGGCGTGATGAGGTAAACGAAAAAAAATGCACTTGTATGCAAAGACTCCAGCAGAGTCAGCGGCTGCACCTCATGTGCAGTCTTAGCGACCAGCTCCACTGGACATTTGGGAAGAATGCGTCATGGGAATTTGACATCTAAAAGTGCTAAAAATTTACCTACACCTCAGCATATCACCAAATGTTGAATTCTATTACTTCAATCACAGCTCTTATTTATCTATTCAACTCTGAAAAGTGATTAGGAAAAACCCCAGATTGCGTCTGCTGTAAGTGAGCACAATGGACATTTACAGTGTATACAGAAGTCATTAACAGCAACAACATAAAAATCCCCATGGAGCATGAACAAAGGATTCTCTGTACACCTAAACGAAAGATATGAAATTTTGAAGACAAAGCCTGCAGTCTATTGACTCCTCTCCAAACTGCAAGTGTCCCACACTTCAAGAGTTTTGGAGTCTGACCAGACAAAACACGCCTGCAGAGCTTCGGCGGTCCAACAGAAAGCACACAGGGGATTCCAAACTTTTGCACAAACAAAGAAACCCCGTCTAGTTTCAACACTCCTACTAGATACTTCTAGGTTTAAATCACACCACTTCCCAAATTGGGTTTTTCTTCTCATTTGACTGCAGGTGATGAAGGAGAAGCGGGAGGAGGTATGAGACATCTTACTGGAAGTCGGTTTGTACGCACTGTCTCTCTGGGCTACATTAAGTCCCAGCCAGAGGACTCATTGTGGAATTAAACATTCCTTAATTGAGTTCAGAGCCTGCTGGATATACTTCTTGGTGCATTACTACAATCAGTTCACCGTGTTTATGTACAGTGCAAGAACACTGTTGGCATTAAAAATGAAAGTAAAAAATACAGTGACGGTGCAGAGAAAATGAACAAAGAGACTGAAATTTGTTGAATGCTAATGTGATTGTTATTAACTGAGAATATCCCAAAACTGTTGGTGGCCTAAAACAGTCCATGGTTCTAGAATTGTTTTTGTATGGGATAATGGAGGTTAAACAACACAATTGAAAGACAAATATGCATCCTGAAGTAACCTGTAGCGAGTAAAACAAATAAACAAATAAACCACTAAACAAATCAATAGACAAAGACAAATAAATAAACACATAAATAAATGAATAGATGAACACACATAAAAGAAGACAAATATTACATATATGAACAAATAAATACATAAATTACAACAACATCCGTGACACCCTGACAAAGTGGAAGTATACGCCGAAACATGTCAGGTATTTGAACACCTACAACACACTGTCTGTAAGAAAATAGTTTTAAATAAAAAAAAAAAAACATAAATCAATAGACAAACAGATAAATAAATACTATAAGACAGATAAATAAATAAATAAATAAATAAATACATAAATAAATAAATAAAAATACAAATAAATAAAAGACTGATGCTGTCATGACAACAAAAGCCCCCCTCAAAAAAGACTGGTCAAGCTAACTTTTTAAGGTCCTCCACTATTTGTGTTCTCATCACAAATTGCATGTACTTGTGTGGACATAAATGGATAGACGGCAAAAGAAAATAATTATTTCTATTTTCAGCGACATCATTTAGCTGGTGCCAGATGTGTTGTGAAGGACTCTGATGATACAAGAAAGAAATGAAATCATCTCGCGTCACGCGCGAGGAGAATGTTCCCCGTTGCCTTTGTCTCGTGAAATGCTCCTATATTTTGTTTCAAGAAGAAGAAAAAAAAACACACACACACACAAACAGAGGGGAGACGCACACGAGGAAGGTGAAGCGACTTACCCAGAAAAAAATAGCGCAACGTCGCAGACATCGCGCCTGGAAATCCCACATACAAAAGAGGAGATGGAAACAATGCGCCGAGGACGCCGCCTCATTCACGCGCGATTGATGATTGAGACGAGAGCGAAGGAAAGCGAAAGAGCACCAAAAATGTTGAGAATCGTGTGTCTCCGTGAGCATTCGATGTTATCATTCTCGTGGCTGACACACAATTGGTTTAGGATCAAAGTTCCTCCCCTTTCCGCACTCCGCAACCTGAAAGCTGCGTGGTGGCTGTGGCGTGTGGGACGTGTCGTGTGGGGCTTCTCCTTGGTCTGTTCCTCACACGAGGCTCTCCTCCTTTGCCTCCTCCGCTGCACAAAATACAACGAGGAGGAGGAGGAGGGGATGGGCGAATAGGTGGATGATGATGCTGAAGGATGGAGACCTCTAGAGTCTAAACTTCTCTTACACAGACAGCGTCTTGCGCGGATTTTTTTTCTTGTTGATTGATTCTCGGGTTAAAATAGTATTCGCTTTGCAATTCAAGCTGTAGTTACTCGCAAATTTGCAAAGAATGACCCTCAGTTGCAATTGACAATGTCAGTTGGGAATTCAACAATATGACAATTGTTTGAGCCGGTTATGGCGATGGAGCACTGGCGGGCCGTGCATATCATATATATATATATATATATATATATATATATATATATATATATATATATATATATATATATATATATATATATATATATATATATATATATATATATATATATATATATATATATATATATATATATATATATATATATATATATATATATATATATATATATATTACGGGTGTCACAACAGTGACTGTCTTCATCTCCACGATGCTGCCGTATTAATGAAGACGAGACGCGTGGATGTGTCTTTTTATTTCTTTTATTTCTGCAACACAGTATGGCAGAAGGGATGGGTGAAGTCGCATGGGTTTCGTCTTGTGATTAACTGCGATAGAAAAGCGCATATGCTCCTAAGTTCCACTCGACAAAACGTGAAGTAAATAATGACACAAAAAGTAATCTGGACTCGAAATGAATAAGGGAACTAATTAGATAACACTAGACAGTAAAAAAGGGGAAACAAAATAAGATATTGTCATGAAAATGCGCGTTAATCAAGACCAACAGAAAATTGCGACTCACCCTGAATCTCCTCGAGATTGTTCTGGAAACTATGGGCGGGACATAGTGCCACACTGTGTGCCGTTGCGTCACTTCCTTCATAATTTAATAACCTAAGTGTACAACTCCGTTACATACACCCCCCTTAAATTATGCAGAAGTGAGGCAACATACACACGGAAGACAACAGAAAGACCAACAGGCAAAACAGACAAGGTTATCGGGCAAGGATGTACAAGGAAGTCAATCATAGGAATTCTTCTTTCAGAAGTGTGAAGGAATAGGGTGGTTCAAAACCCATCCTATCACAGACTAGTAGAAATGCCATTTACATTTCACAAAACAGCACATAACTACACCCGTTACTGAGAAGCCATAAAGATAATGGCGACAATTGGCACACAGCACAAGCCCCAAAAAAAAAGAATCAAATGGTCATATTAAACCCACCTTAATGTTGGCATCCCGACTCTCTGATAGGACATTTCACATATCAGCCTGTCAGGGGGTTTAACTGTCCTACCACATCTCGTGAAATTGATGGGGCCCTGTGTGTCTTGTGGTTGTGTGCAAATTACCTCCTCAAGTTCAGTCTCATCTGGGGGTGAGTCAGGGGTCGAGCGTGCTATGTCAAACACCGGGTCTGTGGAAAGTTCAGTCTGTGTGTGGATATCATGGCCTGCTGACTGACTTCTCTCACTGACATCCCCTCGACATGCATCGGCGGAATCATGCTCTGAAGAGAAGTGCTCATGTTCCTCTGTCTGAGCAGGAGACTGCATGACCCAGTTCTCAGTGCGCAGCTGAGTGTCCTCCTGATCATCAGGAACTGAGCTTTTGTCACTCCCACAATGTGCGTCCATCTCTGACCCCTCTGAACACGAACCAGGCTCCACCTGCCCCGAGAATGTCAAGAAGTCAACCGGGAGCAGTAAGTTCCTGTGTACGACCTTCTCTCTGCCTGTGGCATCATCTCGGATCCTGTACACATTGATCAACGGCTTCACAGACACCACGTCATAAGGGGTTGACTCCCAACGATCCGCAACCTTCCGCTTGCCCTTCTCGCCTCGATTGGCTAGTAGCACCTTGTCACCAACAGCCAATGGCGACCCCTTGACTTTGCGGTTGTAGATCTGGGCGTGGCGGGTCTGTTCCTTGGCTGCATGCTGCTGAGCAATTTGCACGGCTTCAGAAAGGTCTCTCTTCAAGGTGCTCACAAACTCATTGTGACTGACAACATTGGCGTTCTCCAAGACATGATGGAACATGATGTCAATGGGCAAGCGAGGGACACGTCCAAACATCAAATAGAATGGCGCAAAGCCCGTCGTCTCATGTACTGTGCAGTTGTAGCAGAAAGTCAACATATTCAACATTTGTGGCCATTTGGACCTAGACTTTGGGGGAAGTGTTCTGATCATCCCTCCAAGGGTCTGGTTGAATCTTTCTGCGATGCCATTACCCATGGGATGATACGGTGTTGTGTGGGACTTATGCACCCCTGCCATCTCAAGAAGATCCTTGATGAGTCTACTCTCAAAGTTGGCTCCCTGATCCGAATGGATCCTTTTGGGGAACCCATAAATGCAGAAGAACTTGTCCCACAGGCAGCGGGCAACTTGCTTTGCTGATTGGTTCCTGCAGGGGAAGGCGAGAGCCAACTTTGAGAAGTGGTCGGTGACGACGAGGACATCGGTGGTTTTCTTGTCGCCAGACTCTGCTGTCCAAAAATCAATGCATACCAGTTCCATTGGAGCCGAAGTGCGGATGTTCTCCAGGGGTGCCCTGGCGTCTGGCTCGGGGGTCTTACCCAAGATGCACCTCTGGCACTGCCTTACATGTTTTGTAATGTCTTTCTCCATCCCTGTCCAAAAGAACCGTTCACTAGCCAAGGAGAGTGTCCGAGAACAGCCCTGATGACCAGCCGCGTCATGCACACCATGTAGGACTTGGTGTTTCAGAGACCCAGGTATGACGAACTGAAAGACTCTTCTGTTCATGTGGCGATCTTTCCTTACTCTGTAAAGAGTCCCGTCACGAACTTTCAGCTTCTTCCAGTGCCTCAGCAACAAAAGAACACAGCTCGTCTCAGCTGCTCTTTCATGTTTGGTAGGTCTCATATGTCGCTGCACATAGAACATGACTCGGCTGACTGTTGAATCTTGGTGCTGCAGGTCACGTAACTGACTATGGGGAATGACAATGGAAGGGTCTTCTTCAGGTAGCTGTAGTGACAATGGGGTTGCTCCAGGGAGTCGAGAGGTCCCGCCAGTCTGATGGACGTCTAAAACTGCAGACACCTCCTGCGCATCAATTGCACTTCCAGAAGACTGATCAGGAGCTTCTCCCTGGGGAACTTCTCCATCATGATCACCAGCCATGTGGACAGCCTGACAGTTGGTGGTGAAACGGAAAGCATCCTGTACAGTCTCATTCACGACCCCTTGGACTCCATTGAGTAGGTATTTGTAGGGTTCTTTCACCAGGCGATGGCTCACGCAAGACTGAACGAAGGGTTCTCGACTCAGTGCATCAGCCACTATGTTCTTGGGCCCTGGGACGTACTTCAAGTCAAAGTCATATGCTGCCAACTTCGACACCCACCTCTGCTCGCAGGCATCTAGTTTGGGCTTCGTCAGGATATATGTCAAGGGGTTGTTGTCAGACCATGCAGTAAAATGTCTGCCTTTTAGCCAGTGGGAAAACTTGTCACATACGGCCCACTTTAAAGCAAGAAATTCGAGCCGATGTGCAGGGTAGTTCAATTGAAGCTGGGAGAGGACAGCTCCAATGCCGTCAAACGATGCATCGACTGCAAGGATGAAAGGTTTCTCAAAGTCAGGGTGGGCCAACGTTACACTGTTTGACAGATCGTGCTTCAGAGTCTCGAAGGCAGTTTGACATTCAGTGGTCCAGTCCGCCGGTGTCAACTTCACATGACTTGATGCATCCGATGTGGGTTTCGACCTGCGTCTGGCCTTACCACGGGTTTTCTGGCCTGAAAGGAGCTTGAAAAGGGGCTTGGCCTTGATGGAGCAGTCCTCAATGAAGTGCTGATAATACAACACCATTCCCAAGAAAGATCTAATTTTCTTCTGTGAGGGAGTGAGGCCATCACTGTCCATTAGGTCTGGTACCTGTACACTGTTTATCGCTTCCACCTTTTCAGGGTCTGTCCGTAACCCTGACTCTGAGACAACATGTGCTATGATAGGTCCCTACTCTCAGGTTGGGGGGGGGGGGGGGGGGGGGGGGGGGGGGACCCCTCCCTGTGGCACCACTGATTGTTCCTACATTCCTGACTAACGACTGGCCTATTACCCCCACTCCCCCCGGTATCACCTCATCAGCATAACGACCCTCATCAGCATTGCGAAAGTTGCCTAACCTGTTTTGCCTAAGCAGGCTATTGTATGATAGCTGTGTCCGGCGCCACCATGTCTGGACATTAGGGATATATAAATGGGGCCGATACGACCAGTCAGACTTTAGTTCGCTGACGAAGCCTCTTGGATAGGAGGCGAAACGTCCGAAACCTTCACTTTTGTACAGATGACGGCTGAAGAAACCTTCTCATCGATATATATATATATATATATATATATATATATATATATATATATATATATATATATATATATATATATATATATATATATATATGTATATGTAGATATAATTACATATTATTATGTAATTAGGGTTAACCCCGTGTAGGGTTATTAATTACATATATATATATATATATGTAGCTCTATATCTCTATATCTATATATATATATATATATACAGTATAAGTCTCGTTATATCAATATTCTCGGGAGTTGAAAAAAATGTCGATATAACCGTACTGTCGAAAAATCCGTCCTGCGGCGAACTGCATTAACAAAAGCCGCCAAAAGAGGGCATCTAAGCCATATAACAAACGGAGCTAGCCATATGAGCTCGCCATTTTGTGCCTCTTTTTTTTTGGGGGGGGGGGGGGGTAAGAGATGTTCCCCTAATGTTGCCTCAAAATGGCACATACAATTCTTTAATCGACTGCAAACATGTATACTTTCCTCTTCGGAACTACAGTGTATTTGAATCATATTCATAATTGGATGTGTAACAAGAAAGCAGATTATCCGAATCTGAAGCCGCTGTTTGGATTCACAAGCAATTCAAGATGTCTTGGCGTCAAGTAATTTTTATTGGTGTTTTGCATTTGAATAAAAAGTGACATTGGTTGTCTTTTAATACACAGTATGGAGTGTACAGTAATTTTCAAAATCATCACGCTTCAGCAGACAAAACAATAAACATTTTTGCAAAAAACGATTGCATTCATATACAATACAGTGGGCATGTACATAACACAACAGGGAAACTGCAACGCTTACATCTCACTGTATTATGTATGCAATTTAAAAAAGTAATCAATCTTCTTCTGCTTCCCATTTTTACCTTTTAACACAAACACTTCAATCTCGTCTGCTACACACGAGCTGGCGTCTGAAAATGAAAATGGTGTCTGCTTCACGGGAGCTGGTCACGTAACAAACTCACGTGACCAAGTCGACCAATGGCGCGACCGATACAGATTTCGATAATGGTGGTACTGTATAGAAACCCCTAAGCAAATATCGATTCATCTTAAATATCTTTTGTATCGATATAAACATAGCAAAATGGCCGGCGGGAGATGAAAAAGAGCACCGTAGTAACCGGATTATCGTAAAAACCAGGAATCGTACAAAGCGGAATTAATTATATATAAAAAGACTAGAAATGTGCACGGGAAATGAAAATAGTGTTGTAATAAGCAATATTATCAATATAAACGATATCGATATAACGAGACTTTACTGTACTTTTGCTTTTTTGAATAATAAAAAGACACCACAGGCTCATGTTCAGCCTAAGAAGACACCAAAGAAAATTACAGTCGAGGAGAAGAAGGAGATCATTTAGAAACACGAACGAGGTGTGCGTTTGTCTGATTTAGCCGCTTAGCGGATATGCTAAGTCAATTTCAATGTGTATCATTGTGTTCAGCTGATAGAAAAGGCTTTGCATGATGTTACCCTTCGATCCTTGAGAGCAGCATGGAAGAATTTGTTGGCCGCATGCACCCGTGAGAGGGACTTTGAATGATTTAATCCTCATGACTCTGTTATTTTGGACGACATTGTTTCCATTGGACAGAACATGGGACGCAAAGTGGATGCAGATGACATCGAGGAGCATGTTGCTGACCATAATGAGGTCCTCAACACAGGATTTGATTTGCTAAGTGGAATGATGTGCCGGCTTTTATTGAACAGTTCCATCCAGAAAAGACTGTGGCTATGAGAATCATCAACATGATGAATGATAATGTGATGTCTAAATTTCGTAAGACCTTACAAGTCAGAAAACAACAGGTGTCAATTAAGAGCCATCAACGATCATCACAAATGTAAATAAAGTGACTTTATTATACAGCGCAGTGTATTTCTTTCATTACAATACAATATCACATTTATTATACATAGAATAAGGTATGTTGTGTGTAGTTTTAAGGCTTATTTTGTTGAAAATTATATTTTATGGAGACCTGGGAACGGATTAGCCTCATTTTAATGGTTTCTGATGGTATTTTTTTTTTTTTTTTTAGATACACCCTTTTCGCCTTACACACTGTCTGGAAACCAATTAAGTTCGTAAGCCAAGGTCTCACTGTATATATATAGCACACTCCATGGTGTGTTTTCCCCTTCTTTTTTATTTTTGTGCATTTAAAAATGTCATATCAGGAAATATGTATCAAAGCATTGTAAAGCAACGCCATTACTTGAGAACGAATGTCAAAAGATGATGGATTGCTTCTTCAAAGACATTTGTCCTGCAATTGCAGCTATTATGAAAACAAAACAAACAAAAAAAAAACAACACAAACAAAAGCAAATGAAAATTTGATTTTCAGTGTCACCCAAAAAAACTCCAAATGTGTACTTTTATACGATTATATAATTTTGTCCCCAATCCAAATTACAGGGAGTTAAATGAGATTATCTGGATAAATTATTTGGATACATAGTCTGAATTATTGTTTTTCTTTCACTGGGTGGCCTGCCAATCATAATTCCAAGTCTGTTTGCCGGTCTGTGAGTCTATCTTCTTTTTAAAACAATGTATTCCGTTACTCGGTAGCAGCACATAGATGTATGCAGACCCTGAAGCTCTCTGTTCCATTCTCAGATTGTGCTTTTCCTGCTGATCTTGCATTTTTCTCCGTGCTTGCATGGGTTTTGTCCTGGGATTCTGCATTATCAAAGCAGGCAACTTCGATGAACCTTGGCATTGATCAAAAGTCAAGATATACAATATGCCAGTTTTTTTAACACTAACAGGTCTGTAAATAAATCTGTATAAATTTGTGACAATGAGAGCCTGATATCCATCAATAATGGGTGTTGGTTGTCATGTTACATAATGACTTTTTTCCCCTCCATCCATCCATCCATCCATCCATCCATCCATCCATCCATCCATCCATCCATCCATCCATCCATCCATCTTCTGCCGCTTATCCGGCTTCGGGTCGCGGGGGAAGCAGATTCAGTAACGAAACCCAGACTTCCCTCTCCCCAGCCACTTCTTTCAGCTCTTCCTGGCGGATCATGAGGTGTTCCCAAGCCATTTGGGTGACATAGTCTCTCAAGCGTGTCCTGGGTTATTCCCGGGGTAATCTGCCAGTTGGGCATGCCTGGAAAACCTCACCGGGGAGAAATCCAGGAGGCACCTTGATCAGATGCGTCATCTATATGTGGACCGAGCATCTCACCTTATCTCTAAGGGAGAGCCCTACGGGGTGTTTTTTTTGTCTTTATTGTCTAAAATATTTAGGTCAAGATTTCACCAGGAAAACGTTGGACGTGATTAGGTTACATTAGACTAGATTTGACAGAGTCTAGTCAATGGAATTGTACACGTTGCATCATGACTGCTCTTTGCAAAAATGATGCCACTCTTTGTGAACACTGATGGCCGGCGAAGACAAAATATGACAACAGCTCATTGTTGATTGTAGATTGTTGCAGTTCAGCAGCATGTATCACTTGCGGTCCAGTTGGTGCCATGAGAGGCAACCTGTTTATATTTGGTGGCTTGGCCTTAGTGTATGATATAGCACCCCAATGCAGATGGTAACACAGATGGCTGATATTTATACCGCAGGGCTCTCAAAAGTCACTGGTGTGAAAACTGCTCTTCCTCCCAACATAACAGGCCCATCCCCCCATTTTTTCAATAAAAAAATCACATATTTTCTCAAAATGTCACAACAGGCTCCCCACCCCTTTATAGAGCCACAAAACATGACAAAAACAATAGACCTTCTCTGTGTTAACACACAATATCCCATTACATATGCCATTACATTCCTTCATTTTTTAAATCATTTATCCTGACAAGGGAGGTGGTCATTTTGGAGCCTATCCCATGTGAGAAGCAGGATACATCCTGCATTGGTCCGCAGCCAATCGTTGGGCAAAAAAAAGACAAACAACCATTCATATTCACATATGACAGTATATTTATTCCTGCATTGTGGTGTTTAGGTGGATTTAAAATTGGGATTGTAGCAAGAGTACAAGCACTTCATCCAGTGTTACCAATTTTTTGATCCATCCTACAAACACGGGCAAAGCACATTAGGATGCCTGGCCTTGGCCATCTTGTTTCAATGGCCTCAGGGAATGAGAAATGGATAGTTAAAAGGATTCTTGAGGAGCAACGTGAATGTGGAAGAAAAATGTTTTGTTCGGGGCTTCACTATTTTTAGACGACACCATGATGTGTCATCGTTGGTGTTTCATGGCTCACAGATCCCTTATAATTTCCGGAACCACCCACCCCCCACACCCTGACAAGAGATGGATAGCAAGCATCTTGATGCAGCGATGACCATTTTGCTTTCATAGATTTAAATTGGATGTTTGTTTTCGGGCTAGTGTTCAGTTATTCCAGTTTTTTCACAGCCCATTGAGTAAGGATGGTCAGTCAGCACAATAATGATGATGATGATGAAGTGAAAGATATAACCTTTATTAATTTCACGTTGGAGAAATTCCTCATTCACAGCAGCAAAGTTATGAAAGGGAGAGAAAAGGAAAAAAGAACAAGTAGAAAAAGAAAATCTTGCAGGCATTACTTGGTTTCGTTTCTTTTTGCAGCAGCAAAGTCGCAGAAGCAACAGAAGGAACAGGTAAAAAATCAAGTACACATAAAGCAAATAAGTAATTATATTACTCTTCATATACCAAATATACCATATATAACAAATATGCTTTTTATACTTGCATTTACATTTCTTTTTATGAAACTTATTTGTCCAGTTGTACATTTCAATCTCCTGACATCTTCTTTTGTTCATAGAATACTTTGTTTTATCTTTTGACCCCCCCACCTCCTACCCTTTTCAATTTTGCTGCTGTGGATGGCAAATTTACCCATTGTGGGACTATAAAAGGCTTTCTGATTCTGAATCATGCATCTCACTATAGATGTATACTGTAGTATACATATATACTGTACAGTATTACTGTACAGTATAGTAGAGATTAAATAATTCAGTTCAATTCATAAAAAATGATTAATAATTGAACCAGCGATGATTTTACATGATATATTTCAGTCATCATTATTCATTTTTCTAAAAGTAAACAACCACCCAACAAAAAAAAGTTGAAGCGAATTGAAGGACTACAAGTCCCATCGTTCGAAACTGCAAACTCCCGTTTAAAATTTCATTACAGCCTTACAAACAATACATCGTGACGAAGCAAGAAAAAAAAGTCTAAGCACCAATTAAAGTCATTTGAGGAATTTAAAGACTTTGCCCATGTTTAACCAGACGATTGTGAACAGAAAATAACCCTGATCACGATGCTGGAAACATTTTAAAGCCGTACTTGAGACAAAGTAAAGCAGACAAAAGGATACATTTCAAGATGTGACAAATAATTGGATCACATGCATCTTACCGTTGGGACATGCTGATGACGGCGTGAGTTATTTTTCAATCCAACCAAACTGTGATGAAGTTTTTTTAACCTCAATGCAAACATTCACTTACTCACTCAGTTAATCCACCTTGTAAATCTACAACCTGCCAGTTAAATGCCAGCCGTCCCGTCCAGGAAATGTACACAAACACATTGTCAATCCAAGTTGTGCAATGCAGCCTTCTGGTTAAAGATGAAGAGCACAGTCCCAGAGTCCACCATGGCCCTCAGTGGGTTTATATGGTGTGGATGCTCATTTTATGTAGTGTGCATTTTATGTGGGCATTATTTTCAAAAGACACATTGACACAAAATACGTGGAAGATGAAAAACATTTCTTAACAATCATTTTTCTGCTGTTCTTGAAAAAGAAAATGATCCTTTTCCCATTTCAGACAACTTCCAGTTATGTCCTGTTCTCCATGATCCAGTGAGCGCAGCACTCGTCGTCTTGTATTGCAAAGCCCAGCAATTTCAAAAGTGAATGTTCCTCCTCAATTTATGTATGTATGTTTCTCCGGGAACATGAGGAGGTAGTGAAGGGCGAGGGATGAGGCTTTAGAAACATCGTCTCTGATTCAAAACGTAAAGTGAAGCCATCCGTTGTTATTGCTTTGCCTCATCAGGTTTCTCAGCAACGGGTGAGAAGTTTGTGATCGTACCCTGAGGAAAACAAAGATGTTGATTGTTGATTGACACAAAAGATAGCATGTGCAGACAGATCGATTCATCATTTGTTGGTTGATGTGGGTGTTGATTGGATGCAAATTTTCAAATAATCTACACATCAACAGATTGCAGATCAGATTTACGCAAATGTTAAAATGGAGATTTTGCTTTCTCAATGAGAAAGCGAGGCGAGGTGAAAACTGTATCAGATGAAACTGAAGGAGAAATACTACTTTGCAAAGTACAGTTACTCTTTTCGGGAAGGCTGTTACCTTTTCTTAAATTCTTCTTGTTGACTTCATACATAGTCCAGAATTTTGTCCCAAAATGAAACTGTTCACGGGGGCTCTTGTCCTTCAACAAAGCTGTTCCATTTGTCTGCTAAATGACTGAAAGATGCTGCACAGACCCCTAAGGAACTCTCAGGCAGCAGAGCTTGCAAGGTCAAATATGTCATTGCACGTATCACTTTATTTCAATTTCCTAGCATGAAATGATCTATTATGGCGGAGGCCTAATGTCTTACTTCAACAATTACACACCGGTGACAGGAAAAAGTCATTCGAACACGCTCTCAAAGTCAATTATGAAATATCCTTTCATGTTTATCTCGATGTGTCTTCCATATTGCTGAAACATTTCTGGGAGGAGAATGTAGTAATAAGGTTTTAACAGGTACTTTTTACGAGCAAATCCGTTTCAAAAAGGATAGGTAGGTGGGATCAGTACCGGTCACAGCTTTTTCGACACTGAAAGCTGGGGACTATACTAAGAACGAGCCAGTTTTCCCAACCAACTATGTGCAGAGGCGTGACCGATCCAGGCGCCACTGAAGCATGATCATTTCTTTGACAAGTCCAAGCAAGAAAGAATGACAAGGAATGAAAAATTTAACACAAATGAAGTTGGTCCCTATTGGGTATAATGGCCCAGGTGACAGACATCAGACCGTGCATGGGCGTCTTATGTTTTTCTTTTTTTACTAAAGATCTCAAGGAGTTAGCTTGATGAAATGTCAGTGATGCATACCGTAAATGTTTCAGGCGACCATATTATTTAAATACGAAAATGACATTAGGCATCAATTAATAATAATAATGACGGGTGCAGGGAGCTTCGAGTCCCTTCCCATACGCCGGTCATGATTTTCATGGTAGTCTGATGTTGATTAGATGAGCCTTTAATTGTCTCACAGTGAAGACATTTACATTTCACAGCAGCAAAAACTAAATACACGAGCTGCTATAAAGGCAGACACTCTCGCGGCGCCATCTTGAAGTCAAAAACAAAATAACAAATAATGTGACACAACACAAAAGACACAGACAGTCTTCAAACTTTAGCACTTTCTGTACCCTCTTTGTTACATGAAGCAATTCTCGATGAAAGCGGAGAGGACCAAAGCCTCCTTTCACCAGTGGATTAGGGACGTCATGGTAGAATGTTCAGGTCTTCTACAAGCTAAGTTTTGAAAGCAAACATGAAGCTGTAGCCTCCATTTATGAAAAGAGATTGTCTCCCCTGTCCCACGTAAATCCGCTTCAATTCCAAGCCGCGACAGTCCCACATACGCATTGGCACTCTGCACTGAATATCCTTTCTGCTAATTACGGGCTCCTCAATCCATCCATCCATCCATCCATCCATCCATCCATCCATCAATTAAAAGAACTGATACTGACAAGCATGAGCAGAGAAGCGAGAGTAACTGCTGGTCTCCAGGGAAGGCTTCTCTGCATGGACCAACTTGCTTCTGCAGTTTCCAATAACACAGGTAATGAGTGTGATAATAGCAGCATGTGCGTCTCAAGTGTCAATCATGGGTTGATCAGGGAACGAGACATCAGCTCATCGGAAGTTATCAAGTTGACGCAAACACTCCAGAGAGATGCATTAATAAACACAATCAAACACAGTTACCTGTCCCTATAACCTCTGGGATGCATTACAGCTACTTGAAATCAAGATTGTCTCCGACCTCTTGCAAAACAATAGGTTGGTATTTCCATGTATTCAAATATGCTTGCCTCACATAAAGCTAACAATGCATTTATTTCACATGCAAGCGTACTTCATAGAAGATTGTCATCTGCTGTATATGGGAGGGGGAAATTCAATTGATTCAGGCGATTGTTTGAAATATACTAGAATAATAATAATACAAAATCACGATACATATTTAGCGAGAGTGGCAACATAACTTGTATATGCTGCACTGCTGCAATAGGGAAGTTTATTGAAGAAGCATGAGGCACCGCAATGGCGTGCTTTGTACAGACGTGATTGAATTGTGCATTCGACTGGCGGTGTTATGCGCTAAACACCGATGCATCCCGAGCAATAAAAAAAGAGCTTGTGACACATTCTCACATTTAATGAGCTCGGACACCAAAGTTGGGTTTTTCAGGGAACAAATTACAAGCTAGCATGCAGCTGTCACTTTGTTTTAGTCAGAACGACCACCCACTAAATATCAAGCAGCTCATTACGGCATTGAGAGCCGAAACGGCTGAACACAAAATAAATTGATTGAATTCACTGTATATAATTCTGGTCTGTATTTGATATTTATGTTACGGTTGAGGAATGTGTAAAGGTTATAATGTGGCAGTTTGTATAAAATGACGATACTTCCACAACACCAACAACTATTCACAGAAATATGCTGCTATTGCAGATGCGTTATTTTCTGGTGTGGCTCTATTCAATATTTAAATGTAGTTTTCTGAATGTAGTCTGATAAGATAAGGTTAAACCATATTTTTTAACATGACATGCCTTGTGGCGGTGGTTGCCATTTATGCATGACTAAACCGGTCCGCTCAACGTAGAGTCAGCTTCTGTGCTGTCGGTGGATAACTGGGCTCCATTTAATGATTCTCACACAGGAAATTTAAACGAGTGAATTCCAAAAACAAAAAAGAAATCCTCTATTAGCTCTAACCAACCAACCAACCAACCAACCAACCAACCAACCAACCAACCAACCAATCAACCAACCAAACAAATAAATAAATAGATCAACAAATAGATAAATGAATAACACACATACATACAGCACTGTGCAAGCTGTAATACATACATGAAAGAAAGAAAGAAAGAAAGAAAGAAAGAAAGAAAGAAAGAAAGAAAGAAAGAAAGAAAGAAAGAAAGAAAGAAAGAAAGAAAGAAAGAAAGAAAGAAAGAAAGAAAGAAAGAAAGAAAGAAACTACCAGTGACTGATAAACTTTAATGTTTGAAGCAAATAATGATGAACTCAATCTGTGACTGGTGACAATAAAGACTGAGAAAGTCGAGATGCCCATTAAAAATGTGTTCTCATAATAACAGTGGTTTACCCATATTTCACTTATAAGACATTTATTTATATTTCATATTATCATTATTTCAAAAAAAAATGCCTGGCCAGTACACATTTTTTTGAAGACAAAATGACAAGGAAAAATGGGTTCAAATCTAGAACAAGTCAAGTTCCACAAGCAAGAATACATTTAACCAAATATACATTTTGGCAGCTATTAAAAGGCCACAATAAGTGTGAGGTGCTGCTCATGAGTGAATGCCGTCCACTCCTGCCAGATGCTGAAAAATAAACAGGACAAGATTATGGCAAGCCTTAACTAAAAATAATCTTACAATAAAAATAATAAAAACTAAAAAACAATGTTTTTCTCCTTCCATTTTCTCAATCATCTAAAAAATATGTTCACGGTTTATCGGTTACAAAGCAAAACATTTTGACAGAACATACACAAATCAAAATGGTGCAAATGGCTGGGCAACGAGACAAAACATAAGCGCCATGACAGAGGTAACAATGCATAAGAGAGGGAAAGCAAAACAGAGAATCAAAGCCCAAGACCAGCTGTTATAAATAGCTGCCCTTCCCGGCATGTTCCATACCTTGCAGCGGTTCGCTACCTAATAATAGTAAATATACACACACATGGCTGTCGGCCACCGCAAACATGTTGGTGAGAGAGAGCGGCATAGAAACATGCCTGCAGGATAGCAAGGCGTACTAGGGTTATGGTAATTCTTTTGGAAGACAAGCTTCCCCCTCAGGACACGGCGCCCACTTCTCGCAGTGCGTTTGTCGTCTTTAACGAATTCCAACAGACAGTCACTGAGTACACGACACGAAGGCAAAAGATGGCGTGGTCATAGATCGCACATTTGTCAACAAAACTCCTTTATAGAATCAATATAAAAAGAAGATTGTCAGCAACAATGAAAGTATCCAAATCAAGGGTGACAGTGAAAAGTGAAAAGGGGGGGCACTTAGCGCAGCATCTCCCAGTTGATCTACGGTGCAACCACAGTAGGACACATTAGTTCTGTTGTACTTTCATGATTTGAAATGAAAAGCTTGAACTATTGCGGCAGTTGCAATCACGATGACACGGATAGTCCATCAAATGATGGATGATTGCGACAACAAAGGTGCAATCGCACATCGACCTTTTCAATTCATGAAATATTTCCCTTACTTAGATCACTGTTTTCTCCCCAGAGTCATTTTACTTGCATATCAGCAGCATCATGCATGCAGAAATCCATTTTACATATCTGGCCACTGTGGCGGAATATGCGACGCATATTCGCTATTTATCATAAACAAGCTTTGTGTTGGCTTTTCCTTATTCTCTCGGGAAATAGTCCGAACATGATAAACATGAAAGTTGCTCTTGAAGGGTCATTGTTTTCCAGTTCCAACCTGAATCCTTGAAGTCTAAATGACTTTTGCGTGATTTGGCGAATTACTCAAACGGTGACAGGATAGAAAAAGAGACCGACGAGAGGTGAAGGTGCTCAGACAAATGGGTTTCGATTGTGCTAGTGCAGAGCATCATTCAAGTGCAGCGGATGAGGTCTGGAACGCGGGAGAAAACAAATACAGTCAACGGTATATGTGTAATTTCCTGTTCATCCCGCCAATGGGGAATATGTCACCATTTCAAAATAAAGGATTTTGAAATCGTGATTTGGAATCGGATATTGCACAAATCACTTTTCCCATTCCCCTCAAACTAGTATGAGTGCAATATCAAAAAGTTCATTGCATAGATGGAATCGAAACAGCCAATGGCCATATCATAATCCCGTCAAATCAAGGAGCTAACTGGATATTCGAAAAGCCCGGAGAAGTAGCAGAATACCGAATAGTGGCCGTGTCAAACCGTGAAATGGAAAAGAGGTCAAGTGGAAAAGTCATCTTGATGCACGTGCCAATCACCCCCCCACCCCAAAAGTAATTATTCCTATATCATTCCTCCGTTGTGCTAAAATGTGGTCAGTCACCAGAACCACATTTATGACCGAGTTAAACTCCAGGACAAATATGAGGAGTGTCTCAAGCATTCCGAAATAACCCCATTGGAGATTCTAACATGGAACCTGGAAACTCATTAGTTTGCCCCAGTGACGTGTGACGCTATGAAAGCATCCGGGTTAGACGTGACGTCTTCATTATGCCATGAGGGAGGCTATCCACGATGAGCCTCATCGAGCACAATGTGTGTCATTCTGTTGGACCGATGCCAGACACAATAGCTCGTCTCTGTCTAGGATTTGGTTTGACATCAGAGGAGGAAGTGAGTCAAACAGACACCTCAAAGCAAAACAAATCTCCTTCCAAAAATCAAGGCAGCTTGGCTTTCTCGGGGCTCAGAAGCCGGCTAAAGGAGGCTGAAGTTTAAAAATAACACCTTGGCAGTGGTGACCCATATTTTCCTGAAAAATAACTCCAGATAAGACCCGAAACCGAGAACATGGGATTTCAAAATCAAATCTGCTTTGAATTTCAGTCACACTTTGGAACACCAGTGCACTGAAGTGTAAATCTAAAGTGTCTGTTTCTTTTTTGCTCTTGATCTTTACAAGTGCAGCCCGGTAGTCGAGTGGTGAGCACGCCAGCTTCACAGTGCAGAGGTTGCCGATTCGCGCCCAGTGCACTGAAGTGTAAATCTAAAGTGTCTGTTTCTTTTTTGCTCTTGATCTTTACAAGTGCAGCCCGGTAGTCGAGTGCTTAGCACGCCGGCTTCACAGTGCACAGGTCGTGAGTTCAAGACCCGGTCTGGCCTCCCTGTGTGGAGTTTGCATGTTCTCCCCGGGCCTGCGTGCGTTTTCTCCAGGTCCTCCGGTTTCCTCCCACATTCCAAAAACATGCACGGCATGCTCAGTGAACACTCTAAATTGTCTTTAGGTGTGAGAGTGACTGGTTGTTTGTCTTTGTGTGCCCTGCGATTGGCTGGCAACCAATTCAGGGTATCCACTGCCTTGTGCCCGAAGACAGCTGGGATAGGCTCCAGAACCCCCCGCGACCCTAAGGAGGAATAAGCGGTACGGAAAATGGATGGAGGGATGGATTCTTACAAGTTCCGAGCTTGATTTTTCACCTATTATGCCACCGTTGTCAAACTCAAGGCCCGGAGACCATATTTGGCCCGCCACATCATTTATTCGACCACACAAGCAAATCAAACTTGTCAACTCTTACGATGATTGCAAAAATCCGGACAAAAATGTTTTCACAGATAAATATGAAAAAGAGAGCTATTGCTAGCATTATAATATCTGACCTCTTTACATGGTTTCACTGTCATTACAACACTTCAGGTGGAACGTCTGTGTAAGCTCTCAGTCGTACAGGAGTGGTCCATCGATGCAAAGGTTTCTTCAGCCGTCATCTGTAGTTCAAGTGGAAGGATCACTACACTGTGGCCTGTGCCAAAAATAAATTTGACCCCCGTGTATTATGCAGTTTCAGTTCCGCACTGCCAACCAGTAAGTGTTTTTCTTTATTAGAGCCTTGAAAAAGTTGAGAGCCATCACCTTCATAATTAATACACCATGTGAGCACTTTCCTGTCATTTCAGTAATTACACAATAACCATCAAACTGCTAATGAACTCTCCCTATGAAGGGATATGGAATAAAACAATGGTTCATCGTTTAATGATCAAAATTTCATGGAAGAAAAGATCCTGAAAGATTAAAAAGAATATTGTATGCACTGATAAATGTTGCAAAAACTATATTAAAAAACAATAAAGCTATAAAACGCCCCTGCAGACACATGTGCAGCCTGTCAAGAGACACGCACTGAATGTGCTGCTTTCAGATACCTGAACGAATTGCTGAGAAGCAGTTCACTGGCATTTGAGCCATATCTTCTCTCTGCAGTACCCCCCCGACGACACGCTGAGCCAACTTGGAGATTTCTGTAAGCGGGTCACTTGCTCATGAGAGCTGCCGGCACTGGACAGTCCTATAAACGCATAGTAGAGTATAAGAGATCAAAAGGTAAACAAAGGAGAGGAAGTTGACACACTGCAGAGGGGAAAAAAGTCTGCCTGAATTGGTCACTATATATTTAATAGGCTCCAGCATCCCTATCCCTATATTGGATTGGATTGGATTGGATATGCCTTTATTAGTCTCACAGTGGAGAAATATATATATATATATATATATATATATATATATATATATATATATATATATATATATATATATATATATATATATATATATATATATATATATATATATATATATATATATATATATACATAAATCCTCGTCTCACCCCTCATGGGTGGTGTCTGTCCCGCATTTTAGCTCGGGTCCTCTACCAGAGGCCAGGAAGCTTGAGGGTTCTGCGCAGTATCCGTGCTGTTCCCAGCACTGCGCTTATATATATATATATATATATATATATATATATATATATATATATATATATATATATATATATATATATATATATATATATACAGTGAGACCTCAACTTACAAACGTCAAATTTCTGAAAATTAAACCTTATAATAAGCACTATTTTCATAATACACACCAACCACGGATGGCGGAGTGATCTTCGGCGGAAGCACACGACCGAACAGCACCAGAGGTTAAGTTTTCCTTATGGAAGGTGACTCTCCTCCCATGAGCCATCAACGACCATCAAAAAGGTCAATAAAACTTTATTTTACAGCACAGTTTATTTCTTTAATTACAGTCCTCATGTAATGCGCCTCTCTTTCCAAACAGCAATTCCCTTTGACCTTCGACCTCCAACGCCATTCCATCAAGCCATCAATGACCATCACAAATGTAAATAAAGTGACTTTATGATACAATGCAGTGTATTTCTTTCATTACAATACAATAGCACATTTATTATACATAGAATAAGGTATGTTGTGTGTAGTTTTAAGGCGTATTTAGTTGAAAAGTATATTTTATGGAAACCCGGGAACGGATTATTCCCATTTTAATGGTTTACTATGGGAATTTTTTTTTTAGATACACACTTTCCGCCTTACACACTCTGTCTGGGAACCAATTAAGTTCGTAAGTTGAGGTCTCACTGTATATCGTAAATGAGTGACGGTGTTTTTCGACGAATATCTATGTATTGTGGCCATTGGTTTCGATGTAACATCTGTACCTGATTTGACGACATGGCGTACATGAGTCAAATGTTAAGTGAATTATGCTCATACACAATGTAGTCATGTAGTCCCAATACACTCACCGCCAGCTTTGAAGGGGCTTCTTATTGTATATTCATGTTCTTTGCGATGCAAATATCAACACAACTGTGTGCATGCCAATAACAAGTCAGAAGAAGGTCAGATTTTTTTTCAATAGCGTATTGATATATCCGATGTTTGCATGACAACCAAATAAGAAAATATTCTTTTGATGAAAAGGTTTCTTCAGCCGTCATCTGTACTTCTTTGAAGGGGTCGGACGTTTCGCTTCTGATCCGAGAAACTTCGTCAGCAAACTAAAGTCTTACTGGTAGTTTAAGAAGAGGAAGGACCCTTGTTGGGCTCATAGATCAGTAACCTACGACCCCCCCCACCAGCTTCTGAACATCTGATTGGGCATGGGAGACAAGCGTGGGCGTGATCAACCTGTCGCTGGCCACCATCGATGAGGGTGTCTAGTGATGAAAGGCCGAAACGCCCAATGATTCTTTGGAGCACTACTGATGATGTGTCCCAAATTCACAACCTTCCCATCCCTGAGGCACAGCTCCCACACCACTCTCAACAACAAGGCTAAATCTCATGTGCGTACCATCCATTGGCACAAACTGACAGAATAACATCATGTCCAGTGTTTCATGATTCTAGGCCCTATATATATATTTATATCCTTACTGTCCAGACATGGCGGTGCCAGACTCTGCTATGATAGGCCCCTGCTCTCAGGTTGGGGGGAGCAGAGGACTACTCTGACTGGCCTGATTGCCCCACTTCCTGCGGTATCACCTCATCAGTATTACCCATCTTATGTTGCCTTAGTAGGCTGTTGTACGAACGATCCAAATTGACCCTAACCCCACCATATCGGTTTAGTGAATGATTTAGGTGTTTCATGAAAATCGCTTCTTGTACTCCCCTTTCAAACCATCTCTGTTCTTTCGCTAAGATTTTAACCTCATTGTCATCAAATGAGTGGTTGCTGGCTTTTAGGTACATATGTACTGCCGATTGAGGCCCACTAGTATTATCCCTGCGATGTTGATAGTCTTTTTTTGAGAATTTGTTTAGTCTCCCTGCTGCTCTTTACAATTTTCATTCTTACAATGTATTGAATAAACTACATTACTTTGTTTTTCATTTGGCCTAATTTTTGCCTTAAAGTGTTTATCGGTTTGAAATAAGTACTAATTTTGTGTTGCCAAAGGACACTTTGTAGTTTTTTCAGAAACTCCTGCAATGTAAGATACTGCTACTCCTCACCTTTTTGTATCTTCAGAATTTTTGGTTTCATTCCCTATTCTTTCTTTCTGACATTTGTTAAATGACGACTGAGGGTCCCCACTGTCACGTCCTGCTCGAGGAGTGGTGACAGGACTCGAGGGACGATGAAAAATAGTAAGGGGTTGGATCCGAAATACACGGTGGAGACGGTAAGTTCAAGAGAAGGTTTTTACTGAGACGTGCAGGGGAAAACAGGGAGGAAGACAACCGAGTGGACAAACGGGACCAACCTGCGTGTTGCTAGGAGACAGGGTACCAACGGAGAATACACCGGCGCGGACCGAGAGGGAACGGGTGGCTTTCAAGGAAATGAGTAACAGGTGAGTGAGTCCGGAGAGCGGGGAAGGGAGGGGCGCGCTCCCGGCGCGAAGGAGGATGTGACACCCACAGTTTGTGAGTGCTCTCCTGATATGCTTTGACTCCTTTTCTCTACCTTCGACGCTTGTTGATATTAGTTTAGCCCGATGCTGGAGGGTTCTGATAACTCCTAGTTTTTGTAGTAAAGGGTGGTTAGAATCGAAAAGTAAGTATTGGTCAGTGTGCGTAGCCTTCCTAAAGACTTCTGTTTTTAGCGCTCTGTCCTCTTTTATAATTACTTTACAATCCAAAAAGGCTAATTGGTTCTCTTTAATGTCCTCACAAGTAAGTTGAGGTGATCTGCAAAGGAATATTCATTTTTAACATCACAAAAAAATAGTTATTCTTTAGATGTTACTGGTTTGGTTTTGGCTTCTCATCTCATCGCTATTGATTATGAATGAACGAGAAGAGTAACATGTTTGAACATTTGTGGCCGCTTCACTTAACTGGGACCCATGGCAAGAATTTAAGAATATAAGACAAACCTGTGGTTGGGACTTTTTTCAATAATGGATTGCCAAGCAGAACAAAATTGTCATATAGCAATAAAATCCACTCAAAGCGCTGAATGATGTGGGGGCGTGACTGGATTAGTCATTTAAATTGAAGAAAAGGTCATAATGCTTACTCAGTGGAACGATGACTTTAGGATGAAAATTTGATTAAGTGCGCCCCTCCATTTTGGCACGGAGCAGAGTTTCAACGAATGCCCTTCAACATTTTGTCCGATCAGCATGTTCTCCAATGTAGAATTATAAGAATCCCCGTAAACACATTCTGATTAACAATGGACCCAAAGAAAATGGTATCGGAAAAAGATCAATATCTCTCATGTGCATTATACAAAGAGATTTAAATCTGCATGGAGATAACTGGATACTATTCTTGAACAATATATTTACATACTGTCGACTGAGAATGAAATGGGTTGACAATAACCATTCTGCACTCGAAATGTGAAGAAAAAAAAATCCCGCCTCATTTTCCTGTCAGAGAAACCTTGATTAGTGGTCAAGCAAATGATTGTTTCTTCATAGATGGCACTGCATGCACAGGTGAACACATCTACCTGGTCATCTGTTATCCTCAGGCATCAGGAAAAAAAGCATGCAAGATGGGGTAACATACTTTAGGTAAATTATCCTTGTAGTTAAATCATACCTCAAATCAGTAATGTAGCTCATTGAGGTCCGGTTGTGGTAATCTAAATTTGTTGTGAGAAAGCAGATTTGGAGGCTTTGTCAGGCCAAAGAAGAGAATATATCAAACGACCGAGATGACATCTGGTCACCTCGGTTTGTCATTCTCAACCAGCCTTGCAGCAAGGACAGTATATTAGGGGATCAGTCGATCTTGGCCTGCGCTGGTATCCTTACCCAAGCTAATAAAATACCACGCAGGGCAAACTGTTTGCATTGTATCACTGCAGTATCATGGCTCTGGGTTATACTTGAAATGGCCGTCAAAATGACATTGCCCTTCATCGTATTAGAGTACAACTGATCGGACTACGCCGTCAGTATTCACTCTCACTGTTTGATCTTAAAGGTAGCAAATGGACAGAAACCACACTGGCACATCTATGCCCGCTGCTGTTTCTATTTCTGATCACTCTGCACCAATTACTTACTCTTCTGGCCCCGTAAATACAAACGTGCTTCGAGTGAAAGGCCAAATCTAATCCTCTCAACGTTACAAGAGCAGTAAATTGTAAAACGACGAAGAGAAAACCTTGTCGACGGTACTTTCTTTGAGCAGTTGAAGCATTGAAACAACGGTACATTTTAGGAATTTACAGCAAATAACCAAAAGGTAGGCTTTCAACAATGAACAAACAATGAACAAACAATGAATCACAACAGTTTATCACTGCTCTCTACTAGCCAATGTGTCAAACCCCCCAAAAAACAGATTCCACAGGCATATTTATTGCAATTAGTCCTCTCAAAGGAGCCCCTGCTCTTGCCATCAGACGGCAAAAGAGAGCAGCGAGCTTCTAAAGGCGGACAAGAAAATAAATGGTCTTCAAGAGACAAAAATCCCCCATCGACGGCATTTCAAGGACAAATAACCGCGTAATACCGACCCTTGGGCATTATGGTTCATTGAACATATTCTCATCCCTCTGTTAGGACTGTCCTTCCGACGCATGATAGATGAATCTCATTGGTGGTGACTGCCTTGTAGGAGTTGTGTGCAAGGAGAGTGGTTCACCATGTTACCATTGTGGTTCAATGAGGGGGTCTCATTTGGCTGCAGAATAGATTTGATTTCTCCTAAATGCACCCAATAGATGGGCTCTTTTATGACACCTAAGTAAGGTAAATAATGTTTGATTCGTTCACAGTGTTGGGCAATTTTTTTTTGGGAGATTGGGGTTAGCCTCAAGAGGAAAAGGACCTTCTGGATTTTTATCACGACAAAGTTCAAACCAAAATCTGTGATTTATGGGAGTGTGTTTGTCCCCACAGCCCGGGCCGCCTTTACCTCAACACATTTTAGACAGATCATTAGATCAGAACACGAATTGAGTGAAAAATCCAATGTGATATTTTTATCAGTTCATAACAGTTTCAAACTGTCTGTAATTCGACAATAAAGAATATATTTGACGTGTTTGTGATACACCATAAGTTGAATGGTTAATAACTGTATCTTACTGTCTGCATTCATTTCCATTCAAGTAAAACAAGGAAGATCAATTCATACAGCACGGCAGCGGACAGGCAATGAGGGAGAGACGAGGCATCTCAATGAGGCGACGTGTTCATGCGAGTTCTGTGCGGCCTGAGTATTCAGCTGTTCATTCCGCTATTGTCTAAAAATACCTGACGTTATCCAGCCAGGAAAGCAAAGTCAAAAACACAAAGACAGACGGGGTAATCCCTGGACATCTGTCGATGAATTCTCCTAGGAGATGCACCTGTGGAGAAGAAAGTCTGGTCATTTATTTTGGTCACTGACATTCTGCTGGCAACAATTACTGCAGACCAACAAAAGTTGAGTGGTGGCTTCAAAAAGATATCAAAATATGTCTGATTATAGACAATTGTCATTGTGTAGATAATAATAATAATAATAATAATAATAATAATAATAATAATAATAATAATAATAATAATAATAATAATAATTATTATTATTATTATTATTATTATTATTATTATTATATATGATTATATATATATTAGATATTATTATACAGTGAGACCTCAACTTACGAACTTAATTGGTTCCCAGACAGAGTGTGAAAGGCGAAAAGTGTGTATCTCAAAAAAAAAATTACCATAGGAAACCATTAAAATGGGAATATTCCGTTCCCGGGTTTCCGTAAAATATACCTTTCAACTAAATAAGCCTTAAAATTACACACAACATACCTTATTATATGTAGAATAAATGTGCTATTGTATTGTAATGAAAGAAATACACTGCATTGTATCATAAAGTCACTTTATTTACATTTGTGATGGTCATTGATGGCTTGATGTAATGGCGTTGGAGGTCGAAGGTCAAAGGGAATTGCTGTTTGGAAAGAGAGGCACATTACATGAGGACTGTAATTAAAGAAATAAACTGTGCTGTAAAATAAAGTTTATTTACCTTTTTGATGGTCGTTTTATTATTATTATTATTATTATTATTATTATTATTATTATTATTATAATAAAATAGTAATAAATAAATAATAATTACTCAAATATATATAGAAATATATATATATATAAATAATAATAAAAAATAAAATAATAATAATAATAATAATAATAATAATAATAATTATTATTATTATTATTATTATTATTATTATTATTATTATTAAGATAATATGTTCCTTTAGTAATATAAAGGAAATTATGAAGAACATTTGCTATAGATGAGAATATTTGATGAACCAGAAAAACAGACATTTGATTGATATCAGGCATCTTGTTGCCTTGCACGCCATGAGGTCAGAACTGGGCCAATCTGAGTGAGTCAAACCCGACTTCAGCATTTGTTTCCCTGTTTCTCTCAGTCTTGTCGTTGTCACATTGAGTTGTCATTGCTACTCGTTGTGGTAAGTGTTTAGTTTATTTGTTTTATTTATTTATTTGAGTTCTCCACCATTAGTTTGCTAGTTGTTTTGTGAATACATTGTTTTGTTGAGTACTCCCTGCGTTCTTACTTTGCTTCTTCTGCTTCACGTTTGTGTGCTTACCCAAGCTCGTCTGTGTTAGTGTCAGGATTAAATCTGTCTTCTGGAATTTCACATCTTTGTTGAGCCACGAACGTTTTCAGAGAAAGTGAGCCAGTTTCTATATACTTTCGATTTTGTGTAAAATAGCAGATCCACGAATGGAAAACAATAATAACAATATGTAGGAAAAAAATATGTCTACATTTTAATATCAGTTTCCAATAAAAAAGCATGATTGTTTTGAAAAAGCAGACATTTTATTGGCTTTCTTGATTGTGCAGTTGTAGGCTACCCAATTGTTGCATATTAAGGCACGAGAATTGACAGGGGGTGGCTATAAAATATCTTCCCTGTCCACCCCTCACTTGTACACAAATCCACATGCACTGAAGCATTCTATAAATACTATCATGAAGCTTTGTTTTATTTTCATTTTTATGTATTTATTTTTACCCATGTATTTTGTCATGCTTATTCCTGTACAAGATAAATGGTATGTTTGAGGAAAACCAAATTTTCAGATTGAGCCATAGACGGTATATGTTGTCCAGGCTACAGGAACTCTCCTATTTACGAGATTCCGTACTGTTCTGCTTAGTGTTAAAATGAAGCCGAACTCTGATTATACTGGATAAATGTCAATGCCTGACAAGGAAGTTTATCTTTTTCTTCAAGCCGCCGCATCCGGCCGTCTCAGAAATTGTCTTTTCAAATCTCACTCCGATATCAGGCACAGCTACAGTATACAATGGGAATCTCATGGAGGACAATAAAGAAACTGTATGAAAATATTATGTCCTAAACAAACCTAAGAATATTCAGTGAGAGGTGTTACAAAGAAACAATGCCACAAGAAACACGAAATGGACAATAAATGGTTCCCCTAACAGAGTCTCCATTTCCTGTAGCCACAAGGCAGTTACAGACTACAGTGCAACCATTGTGCTATCCATTTGCACCACTACCTCAGCGGGAAAAAAAGGTAACTCTTCCTGTTTAGCTTCTGCACAAGTGTGAAAAGGACCGCGTTGGGTGAAAAGCATGTGTGACTGACCACCATTAGAAATCCCTTTTCAGGGATGGAGCAGTTGCCATATAGCCACCGGAAAGCCTCCGCGATTGACATGTTCCAGAGAAAAATACTAATAGCAGGTTTATTGTATTGCCATCATTTACTGAACAAAATATAATATGATATGAAAATATTGGTTGGGTGTTATTTAGGGCTGGATAATTTCTCTCCACTGTTGTTCCTGCCGAGAGAGGTGACATAATCTTCAAAAACAATCGTCACCAGGAAAATAGATTTAATCTATGGAGCAGTAGATACCCCATTTCTTACAGCACAATCTCCAGGTTCTTCCTAAAGGAGGTAGAAAAAAAATTCTGGTGACTGACAACCTGTCTTCTTCTGATTATCCGAGTATAAATTATTCATGGAGGCGCTACCTCCCTGAAGCCTTGGTACAAGCAAATTCAGCTATTTCAACATTTCGCAGTGTCAAGTGATGGCGGTGACGAAAAATTAAGTTATACATGCAAAATTCTCAGTGTAAGATTCAATTTACTTGGATGTCGGATTCTATGTCTGGATATGTTCCTGTCCTTTATTCTTAGAACATATACAAATGCAGCCGATTATTAGTACCATGGCTCAAAATGCTCCGTGGCTAATATAGTACAACTGATCGTCACATAGTTATCACACATCACACAAAAGCCCATCGGCTAGATCAGGGGTTGGGAACCTTTTTGCCTAAGAGTGCCATAAAAGTAAAATATGTATTTAGAAATGTTTTTCAGTGAGTGCCACACGCATGCGCGCGCATGCCCACACATACAAACCCGCGAGCGCATACACACACGCAAACACGCACGCACGCACGCGCGGCTACTTTTCAACAAAATATCAGAATGTATTATTTAAAATAACTGTGATAGTACTCACCATTCCCATGAATGGTTTTCCGTTCCTCGTGATTAGTAAAAATCCAGGCAAACGATCGGAATGAAATACAACTTGCCGGTCGAGAGGCGAAGTTACTGCTAGCTAGTCTGTGTCACGTTTTGTGAGGTGGTGATGGCGGGTGCGGATCCCAAAAAGCAGGCAGGAGGGAGCAGGAGGTTGTTTGACAAATTGTATTAAAATAAAGGTCAGCAGGAACAAAATGTAAAACATCAAAATTATCTGAACAGAAAAAAGTATAAAAAAAAAAACTAAGTGTAAAAGTCCGCCAAGGTTAAACAAACACATGCACAGCATACAATGCATGCGATTGCAGACAAAGCATGCAACAAACAATGAACCGACACCGGATGGTCGTGCCGGGAGTCCTTTTAAGTGTCACTGATTAAAACGACCAGCACCTGCGAGGGTGCAGGCAAGGCTGATGTCGCTACCCGTTGGTCGCCAATCCGAACGTGGCAGTCCGCCACTGATCGAGACGAGCAGCACCTGTGCTGGTGCAGGCGGGGCTGACAGCGCCACCCGTTGATCGCCAACCAGATCATGACAGTCTGCACACGGCTCATAAGCTTCCACACTTGCTATCTGCAATATATTTCTCGCAGAAGTATGTTGATGCTAAAGTTAACATGGGCTTGTTAAAATGTCACTGACATTCGACTGTTTCATCGATGGTATTGTTTCATTGCAAATTAAAATCAGAACATTTTCTCTCCTCAAAGGCTAATGCACCGGTGCATTCAAGCTGAAGTGCACTCGTTGGGCTCATCATCAGGGGCGTTTACCTGTTTCAACATGGCGGCCAGTATCATCTAATCAAAATGGCGCTTTCGGCCAACCTAGGTCAGTGTCATCCAATCATAATTGCGCTTTCCGCCAACTGCAGCCCCAACGGGAAATGAAGGGTGAAAAAAAAAAAACAGCATATGTATTTAGTTTTATGCAATCATCAAAAGAGCCATATATGGCTCGCGAGCCATAGGTTCCCGACCCCTGTGCTACATCATGTCAGAGCATCTCTTATCTCTCTTAATGTACCAGCGGATCAATGGTGTAATCAGAGTTTGAAATAACGTCTGCCCGGAGGCCCGGGGCATACAAGTTTTACGTCGTCGGTTGTACAACTTTCAAAACGTCTCGGCCCGGGTGGCCAACAACTTCTTCAAGAAAAAAAAAAATCTTATTTTCAAATCAAATGTTTGTTTTATTTAATAAAGCAAAGGCTACATGCTAACCGCTACAAGCCACGTGGACTCCTCTTTCTAAGCTTTCAAAACTTTCAAGTACACTTTTCAGTCACGTTATAGTCCGAAGCACGAAGCTTCTGATTAGCTGCCGTGTCGAGTATGCAAATTGCCAAACAAAGGTTTGTTTGCATACTTGAGAGTTTTGAAAGCTGCTTATAGAAAGACGAGGCCACGTGGCGTTGAGCACACAACGCAACGCAAACATTGCATTGTGCACCATGATGACAAACGACAACTGGAGCAAAATCTTCAGCAAGGGATATTTACCATAAATTAAGCAAGGGAGAATTTGTGGTAGGTACGTACTTCCTTAATTAAAAAAAAAAACCTTTATACTTCGCAACAATGTTTTGTTTTGTTTGCGATTATTCGTCTTAGTGTGTTTCAAGTTGTGAAAAATTGGGCAGGCAACTTTATGGCAGGCAACTTTTCAGAGCTGTCTGCCCAGGTGTCCGCTAATTTTGTGTCATGAGTTTCAGACACTGGTGTAATGTAGGTTCATATTGATAACTTAGATGCTGAAAATATATGTGGACACAAATGCGCTTAATGTTCCTCTCAGAACAATGTTTAACACGCATCACTGAGTTTAGAAATTACAACAATGATTGCTGTTGACAAGGGAATGTCATGGAAGAAAAAAATCAACCATTGGGCTTTTACATGTTTTAATAAGGAATGGTATTGAAAGGACTCTTTCGTTAGAATCTAAAAAAAAGCAATGCCAAGGCAAAGAGAAGCACAGAGTCATCAGTCATGGTCATCATCTAAGCTTGCCCACAGCAGCATGGTCGGGTAGTGATCATATAAAATAATTCACTCACTCAGCATTCAGGCTTCATTTAAAGGGCAAATGCCCTATTATGAAAGTAAATGACATTGATGAAAAGGCAATGAATTAATGATTCCATTACAAGGAGATGGACACAGGGATGATTTTATGCAAGATATTTTGTCTCATAGCACTTCACAATTGCGGATGCTATGTGTTCCATTGACGTGACGGGGTGTGTTACTGAAAGTCAATTCAAGATCATTTTCAGTGAATTCATTTTGATTGATATCACACTTTTTTTGTATGTCAGAAATATGTCACAAAGTTCTTGACAGAGATTCAACAAAAGACAATAAAAAGGCCACAAATGTATAAAAACTCATCAAGCTGAGAAAATGAGAAATCCCCGCTTGGGCTCATTTCATGTACAATTAGATCAGTGACGCGACTTGAGTCTAAACTTGGAGTCTTTCACGATCAAAGTGGTCAATATGCAAATGGAGACTATATCAGGGGAGCTGCACTGTCTGCAACATTCACAGTTTCTCCCCTAGCATCAATCATGCTTACATCCTATAATGAAATCAAACGCTTAATGGCAATCACAGCCCGACGGCATAATGCTGATGCATAACATTTTTCTTCCTGACATAAATGGACACGCAAATCAGTGAGCTAAGATGACCAAAGAATTAAAGGTAACGTGGCTGCGTTGTAAGCCCAATATCGATTATTTTCACAGTTGGAATGCTGTGATGGGAAAATTGCCTGTGAGTGTGACAAGTGTCCTTGTCAGCCCTTTTCTTCCTTCGATGCTTTGTTTCTGTTTTCCCTCGGAGGGCACGGGACATTCAAGGGATGCTCAAGTGACAGGCGTCCCGGTGGACAGAGAAAGCACAGACAAAGACAAAAATAGAAAGAGGCCAAAATCGGCATCTTTATCTTTGCTTTGCCAGCAGCATCCTGTATCAATTGGATTCGTTTTGCCAAGATGCACTTTGGAACATAAATGTTTTTTTTTGTATTATTGCATACAATTGAAGTCTGTGTTGGTGTGTATTTGTTTGGTTACATTTGTGTGATTGAAGTGTAGAAGACACCTTTTGACATTGTACAAAAATATGCCCAGCACAAAATGTGGAGGAAGGGGTTTTGGGAAAGGGCTGTCAGCAACTATTTATTTCGGCAAAAGAGGCCAAAATTTGTGCTTCACGCTTCAGTGGTTGACAAAGTCCGGACAGTATTTGACAGTGGTTAAAATGATATGGACAGCCATGACCACATTGTAACCTCAGTCCAAATTCAATCGTCTTTATATTATGGCATTGCTTTGAGATAACTCGATTTTCTTTTTGCAAGATATTTTCAAAAATGTGGGAACTGATTTTACTCAAAAAAATTACATTAATAAAAAAAGAAAAAGAAGATAATACCTATAAAATACCTTCTTCGTTTTTTTTTACTTTTTATATATCAAGCTGAGAAAATGAAAAAAAAATCTATATCTATCTATCTATCTATCTATCTATCTATCTATCTATCTATCTATCTATCTATCTATCTATCCACCCATCCATCATTTAAACCTGGTCTGTGTGTGTCTCACACTGTCTCTCTCTCTGTCTCTCTGTCTCTCTCTCTCTCTCTCTCTCTGTCTCTCTCTCTCTCTCTCTCTCTCTCTCTCTCTCTCTCTCTCTCTCTCTCTCTCTCTCTCTCTCTCTCTCTCTCTCTCTCTCTCTCTCTCTCTGTATATATGTCCATCCATCCATTTTCCGTACCGCTTATTCCTCATTCGGGTTGCAGGAGATTGCTGGAGCCTATCCCAGCCATCTTCGGACACGAGGCGGACACCCTGAATTGGTTGCCAGCCAATCGCATGGCACACAAAGACAATTTGCAGTGTTCAATCTGCCTGCCATGCATGTTTTTGGAATGTGGGAGGAAACCAGAGGACCTGGAGAAAACCCACGCGGGCTCGGGGAGAACATGCAAACTGCACAAAGGGACAAAGGGAGGCCAGAGTGGGATGCAAACCGGCAACCTCTGCACTACTGGGTCACCTGGATATATATATATATATATATACAGTAAAGTCTCGTTATATCGATATTCAAGGGAGTCCGAAAAATATCGATATAACCGGGACTATCGATATATCCGACCCTGTTTGCATGTAATTTTCTCAGTGCGTGCATAGAAATAGTATCGATATAACCGGGACTATCGATATATCTGATATCGATATAACGAGACTTTACTGTATATATATATATATATATATATATATATATATATATATATATATATATATATATTATTATGGCAGAGTTGCACACTAAGGTGTTATTGATTTGACAGACTCCGGCCCACAGCTAACGTTTGAAGTCCCTCCATCCTCCTGTCATGTCGTGTTGTCGCTTTGCTTCCGTAACGGGCCTTGAGCTGCCAAAAGTTCGGCTTCGTTTGTTGTCAACAACACACCTGTTTCACATTTTTTCCAAGTTTTTCCTTTTGATAATGTCGTTTTACAGCATTTTTTTTATCGCAACGTCCTCGATCCGCCATCTTCCACTTAGCCTCATTCCACCAGGCCTCTTGTCCCTGCACTGCACTCTCACAATGCATTTGGCTAGCTCTTATGCAACTCTCTTTTTCCCATAAGCTCGGCTCATTCTTCTGTATCCTTTCCTAAATTTTACCTTTCATTAAAAGCACAGATCGCTGAGGTTTATGATTAAATGTTTCAGAGCTTCACTCGCTGACTGTGGTTTGTCCTGAAAATTGGATATCAATATATTTAGGCGATAGGAGTCAAAATATAAATGGGATTTCGGATTTTAGATGACAAGGACTGGTATGATTTAAATTCCTGTCAAATGATATATGATTTAGTGTACTTGTTACATGCTTAAAAAGGCAATATGTTGAGTCACAATTATTGAGTTTGAAGTCCTTCATGATCCTTGTAAAAGAGCGATGGAAACTACCAGCGGTTGATGAAAGAACTTGAAGCGAGCAGGCTGCCACAATGAGAGGCAGACATTGCGTCCATGAAGTATGAAAGAAGCCCCAACACCGCTCGAACCGACTGTCTGTGCATGAGATGCAATGTGACAGTTGAGCACAGCTGCGAGGGCAGAGATGATTTCACAAATGGTAGCCCTTGGAACCGTTGTTTTTCATGAGGGGGAGGAAGATGTGGGCAGGGGATAGGGTGGGCGATGTGGAGCATAGTAGGGTGGAATAGATTGAGAGGGTCGAGAGGCTAAACAATCGCCAATGTGACCGCGGTTTTCCCTTGGTCAGATCTGCTCTTTTTTGGTGTGTGTGTTTTTTACGTTTAATTAACAGTGATGGTAATCGTTTACCATTTTGGGCCTTTTTTCCCTCAGATGATTCTTGAATCATTTCAGAGCTGCGTCACTGAGGTGGAGGAACGGTTCTGTGTTTTAGGGCTTACTGTGGGGTAACGTGACAACAAACGTATCCTTATGAATGACTACAGTATTTACAAAATTTGAACAACATGCCTTCAATGCAGGTGTTCGTATGGTGGTATGACATCAAACTATACAACTTTGAGATTCATTTTGAGCCTCAACAAAACACAACTGATGGCAAAACTGAAATTTAACAGTTTTAGTTGCTCCAAAAAGTAAACTTTGCTTGTCTGCCGATGTCACGAGAAGTTCCGTAGTCGGTAGGATCCAAATAAGAGGCTGCAGCAGCTAGCGAGAGCACGTAAAGTGACACGCTTTGGATGACTACAATTGGCTGTTAAACGCAATGCGGTTTTGCTTTAGTAATCACAGCCTCCATCATCTCACCTTCGTTGCGGCAAACAAGCTACAGTCTTTACAAGTATCGTTCCCACAATGGAATGACAAGGAGTAATTAACAAAAGAAAAGCTATGCTGATTGCTTAAGCAAACATAATGTCATCGTAAAAGACCAGATTTAAAAGTGTGGCTGAATATACTTCGCAGCGGCCTCATTGGAACTGCCTGAAAGCAGTGTATTCAACTTTGATCAGCAAAATAGCAGGCAATTTAATTCGTATTTGGAGAGATCAAATTAATACATAAATTTGCTCTGCGCCATAGCTAAACAGGAATCATTACGGTATCTGTCTATAGCCGAAAAAAGTAAACTTTTATTAATATTTATGGTTCAGGAAATATCTGGATATATTCATTTGAATGCACTATAATATTACAACTTTATCTTTTTATTTCATTTTCTAAAATCAATCTCTATCCAAAAAATATGTTTCTTATTTACATTTGTGCAAAATATGAAAGGTTGGGATGTATCAGATTGCAGATGACATGAAGTCTATCATGACAGTTCTGTCCCGTCTTGGCCATGCACATATACTACATTCACACTTGATTTCTTGCTTTCAGCAAAGACAAAAAATAATCACCAAGGTCATATAGCGTGAGGATGACGAGGATGACGCATGCACACACAAACACTGACTTTGTATGTCAGCGGTGCTGCGAGTGTGCAGAGCAAAAGGGAGAGAATCAGAAAAAAAATGTCACATTTTAAATACCCGCACCGGTCCTTCACTCAAGCATGTCTCATTAATTAAAAGCATTTGCGCCGGTGAACCTCAAATGAAATCTTGCTCTCATTCACCGTAGGATACTTCTTTTAAAATGAGTTTTAACCCTGGCCATGCAGAAAAAATATCTCATCTCATCTCATAGGATCCTACACTTGCCAACGCCATGAAGAATGTGCAGGTTTTAGAGGGTGTAGTACTGGGGGAAAGGACAAGCCCCACATACCCCCATTTTGCGGTTGATCGGGGGCTTTCCATACCGCTTATTCCTCATTAGGGTCGCGGGGGTTGCTGGAGCCTATCTCAGCTGTTTTCGGGCACGAGGGATCCCAAAGGAGATACTGACCAACCAGGGACACCCTGAATTGGTTGCCAGCCAATCGCAGGGCACACAAAGACATACAACAGTCACTCTCACACTCACACCCAGGGACAATTTGGACTGGTCAATCTGCCCATGCATGTTTTTGGAGTGTGGGAGGAAACCGGAGGACCCTGAGGAAACCCATGCGGGTCCGAGGAGAACATGCAAACTCCACACAGGGAGGCCGGACCGGGACGCGAACCAGCGACCTCTGCACTGTGAAGCCGATGTGCTAACCACTCGACTACCGGGCCGCCAGAAAAAAAGGTCGTGTGCTTGATGGACCGGCCGTGGTGGGTGTGTATTATGAAAATAGTGCTTATTATAAGGCTTAATTTTCATAAATTTGACGTTCGTATGATGAAAAGTTCGTATTATAAGGCGTTTGTAAGTTGAGGTCTCACTGTATATATATTGTACTATAAAAATGCATATATTACACAATATTTTTCTATTTATTGCAATTATAAAAAGTGGCAATTATTTGTATAATTTGCAATATATACATACATAAATTTGAAATATAATTTGAAATATAAAATCTATTAGGAAATGACATTGATGACAATACAGTATATAAAATATGTTGCAATATATTGCAGTCAATATTTTGGAAAATATATTTTGTTTCATAAGGGTTTGTCATCCAAAACTGGTGCTGTTTTACTTTATTCAAAAGTGGCGCAAAAAAAGGGGAAAAAACGAGCATGATCCAATCTCTCCTTTGCACTTCTGAATCATCGTGAAAGTTTTCGTTTGTGCAGAATATTTATATTATGTGCCCTTGAACTCTTTTTTTGGTGTGGCCACGCATGGGTAAACATGCACATATGCATATTACAACACATTTCCATTTCTCTTTTTCAACTTTGCTGTTGGATGTTTGCTTGGGGGCGTGCGACCATTTCAGGTAAAAAAAAAAAGACAGTCCTTTTCCCTTTGCCTTCCTCCCTAGAGGAAACTCCTTGGGGAGGTCTTGTTGGAGCAAAACTTTCCTGCGTGCCTTTGGAGCGGAAAGTAAAGGAGGTTGCTTGCCACTCTGCTGTGGAACAAGCATCGGGGAGTTGCCGCCGGAGATAGACAGAGTAGAGCAAGAGAGAACAGTGGCAGCTTTAAAAATACCTTTGCATGGGAGCTTTTAACTTGTTCCCTGCTGTAGTAGTCGTCAATCTTGGGGATAAACGTCACATGATTAACTAATGAGAACCAATAGAATCAATTGGAACACTTGTGTGGCCGATATATATTACAATGTAGCTTGAAGAGAAACTTTCAATTCAAAGCACTCAAAGAAATATCCTGTACACCATCCTACTCTTTTCTTGGCGGTGTATAATTAGCCAAAACAAGTGGCGTGATGATGATTACGATGCTCTCACGTTGGACGAGGATGTCAAGCTAATGACACGAACAACACAGAGGATGTGTCGCTGATAAAATGGCAATTACCATGTGCCGCAACCAAGTCTCCCATTAAGAGTTGGGCAATGCTTGGAGCAAGTTTTCAGGACTGTCAGTGCTTCCCCGCAGCAAAGCAGTCAAAAGCTCACATAGTTTAATTTATGAATATGCTTCAATGTTGCATTTATGTTACCGTTTATACCAGTTTATCTGCATTGAAACAATATTTTACATCCAATGTAAAGTTGTGATCTAAGCTGAACTAAGTTATGGTCCTTTCTCAGGCACGTGCAAGCAGATTTGGCAAATTAACAACACAATAAATGAGTTGTTATATGCGGTTGTTAGTCTGAACACAGTGAATTTCATTCACCAGTGATCGAAGCAGCTGCTCTCATTCCCTTTAAATACGCTGTGAGAGGCACGCTGAAAGTGCTCAGCATAGCGAAAGAATAAACTGATTTGCTCGTGTCCTGCGGCAGGTAAAAGTGCATTTGTAAGGAACTGCGAGAAGACCTCTTCAAATGAATTATATCAAGTCGGGTAGGTACGTAGATCGCAGAGTGGGTACATGGAGGCCGCCCTGCATGTTTGTGTGTGTGCACGTGTGTGTGTGTGTGTGTGTGTGTGTGTGTGTGTGTGTGTGTGTGTGTGTGTGTGTGTGTGTGTGTGTGTGTGTGTGTGTGTGTGTGTGTGTGTGTGTGTGTGTGTGTGTGCGTGTGTGTAGTTGTTGAAAAATACAATTCAACAACAATATTAATTATAATCTCAATAAAGGAAATAACCTTGCAACCCTTGGTCTCATGATCCATGTCGATGTGCCGCGTAGAGCACTTAGCAAACGACGGCCTACCGCCACCTCATCATACACAATGTTTAAAGTGAATTACGGGATTGATTACCCATTTTGTGGTCCCATTAGGAAATGCCTACAGTGGATACATTTTCATTGAGCGTCCAGTTGTGTTGTCTTCTTTCCGTAACAACTTTTGTACCTTTGAATGCATCTTTTGGGCTTTGCTTGTTGTTTCCGTGCCTGTATGGCTCTGCGTGCTCCGCATTTCTCTCACATCCCAAAAACACAAAGTGGTAGCTTATAATCAGCGAGTATGCCAGGGTCCACTGTTTGTAAATGTTAAAATATGATTCATTTTAAAAGATTATTCATAAGCATATTACCAAATCTGTAGATAATGTAGCCTTTTGACTCAGCATGATTCCGACTTGATCTTGGTTTCACTCCCTGGTGCTTTCTACTATCTTTATAAATGCTTTATTTCCGGTATATGATAGTTGACCTTGTTAAGTGCTTTGTTACTGCTACAGATGTTGTTAAAGCACAATGTAAATCCATATGTATTGTATTGTATTGTATTGTGTTCAGTGACGTGCAGTCAGGGGAGGCAGGTGAGGCAGTGCCTCACCTGTCATCATGAAAATGTCAAATGAAAAAATAAATTAAACCGTTATATTAATTTAGTAATTTGTACTTTAAAGTTGTTTTCCATTTAACTTCACCGTTTTTGGATTTTTTTCAAAATCGCTGAATTTACCGTTCAAATACTCAGTAGAGACTAGCGGTGAGACAGCAGCCGGCTGAGCCTCACCATGGATTGCGCAATGACTATGCTAACTGTGCTGGCTTGCTCTGCAGTGAGACCGCATTGCTGTCCCTCTGCATATTGCTATTAAAGTGTTCAAATACTTGTAGTATATGAACTAAATTTCTACAGTTTAGCTGGTGTATATAAAGTAGAGTCACTTTACATTATAAACACTGTACTACAGTGTTTATTTTATTTTTATCAAAACTGTGTGCATAGGTGAGGCACACAGTTATCCTGCCTCATGACAGGGGGCGCTGGTGATTACAGATTCTTCTTGTGCCTCCTCGGCTGCAGAATAATAGAATTAGTGACAGCAAGCTAAAGTAAACAGTTAGCAAGTTAAGTGCAACCATCCAGTCATTTTTTCGTGTTGCTTGGCCTTATTTTCAGAATGGAGGATTACATATCTAAATTGAAAGAAATAGAGAGACTTTTAAAACTGAAGAAAGATAATGAAGGCTTCTACAAAGAAGTTATCGATGCCTTTCTTTAGAGGGAGCGGTGCTGGACTTCATTTATAATTAAAGGTAACACAATAATTACGTTTTTTTAATTCTTTTTTTCTATGCTACAGTTTATATAAAGAATGCTGACATGACATTTTAAACAAAACACGTTAACTGTTGCCAATCAAATGGTGAATAAGCTACTCTGTAAAGTTCATATGTTTGTAAATCTGATTGTGACGACGTCAGTGCCTCACCAGCCATGAACCTCAGCGCACGTCACTGATTGTGTTATATTGTATTTTGCGTAAAAACATACTATTAAACTATATTTTCACAAGCCTATATTGCAGACTCTTCAAAAAACATCTAACCGCTTGTTGTGACATTGCTTCTCAATGAGGTCATTTTAATTTAAAATTACTGATTACTAAATTCTGATTAGCTTATGATCTTGTTGACTGATACCTCAGTCCCCGAGAAGCTATGTGGGAAATGGTATATTGGATGTTCCTGTTTGTGGTTTTTTTGGACCTTTGCGCTTATCTTGGTGCAGGATCAGAATATACAGTAAAGTCTCGTTATATCGATATTCAAGGGAGTCCGAAAAAATATCGATATAACCAGGACTATCGATATATCCGACCCTGTTTGCATGTAATTTTCTCCGTGCGTGCATAGAAATAGTATCGATATAACCGGGACTATCGATATATCCGATATCGATATAACGAGACTTTACTGTATTTAAAATAGTAGGGGAAAAAGAAAAACAAAAAAAGTCAAACAACAGCAATATTTCTACAGTTGGAAACTCCCAAACATTCTGAAGCCTGTTTTTATGTAGTCTGCTATGGATTATTAAAAAAATATATACTTCAGCGGGGAACACTATTTCCATTAAATACCACACTTGACAGTCAACGAACACAGTAGAACAAGAATATTTCGTTATTTGGGATTTTTATGGGTATGCTTTCCTCACTGATATGCTCACGCTACACTTTCTGACCCTTCGGATCTTTTTTTATCAATCTCCTAAAGCTAAACAATAAATCACCTTTTTGAATACACCCTACTCTCACATTATCATCCGTTCACAATATCCCGGTTGTAAGAACAGAATGCGGCGCCATAAAGCAGAAGCATGTGTTGTGATTACAGCCGCGCTCTGAATATCGATATGATTTATGGAACGCCACCATCGCTTGTCCAATTCCTATGTATATCTGCCCGCATAATTATAAACAACATTTCCTCACGTACCGCGGGCACACCACGCAGGCTCGTGTCCATAATTTATTGACTTTCCGACACATTTTAAATAGAAGGCATCACTAGCAAAGTAACCTTGGTGAATCATCGAAGTGTAGTTATAGTGCTGTCACATTGTGAGAAAACATGGTGGGAATTATGTTAATTTATCACATTTTCTCTCACATACGCGTGATATTTTGTTGTTAAAGTGCAACATTTTTATGAACAATATCAACTTGAAATACGATAAGAGAGAAAATCTAACAGCTATAGACGAACCCACTTGGTTTTCCTCAATAATGATTACAGTACCGTAAATGAATGATTCTATTTGATCACTCAGTCGCTCGCCTTTCAATGTGACTTTCTCGTCATTTATACTCGCTGCATCAGGTCAATACTATCAATATCTCTTATGCTCAGTATTCTATCAACGGTTTCTGCTGAATAATGTATGACCCTCAACTTGTTTTTTTTTAGCCGGTGAAACGGGACCCTGCTTCCCAAGCACTTGAAGATGACCGGATAGAAAATTTGAAAATTAATATTTCATTGGGCTTCGACATCTGTCATTCAAATTCATGCAGACACCACGCCAATAAATGGTTAAATAGACTGATGGAATATAATGTACAGCGTGAAGTAGAAGCTTGTTAATACAAGCTCTCTATTCGAAAGAATTTGTGGTTCGCAGCTTTAATCAAGTGGAGCATTCGACTATTGTGCTGTGCGCGAGAAGAAAATGAAAAGTCACATTAAATAACAGCATAAGCATATCTCGAAAATACATCTCAGTGAAAGTTAGGCAAAACATCCATCAAGACTGCCCGCAGACAGTTGGCAGAGGCTCTACCACGCCCCATGACAATGGATGGAGTACTTTCAACACATGCCAAACCACGGCATGGTCCTTCGTGGTTGAAAATTTACAAATGCTGCATCATTGTGTGTCTACAAATTAGCATGGTGGACTTGTATGGATGGTATGGGCCTGAAATATTGACAGAAACACACTGACAGGCTGTAGATGTGTAAGCCTGAATGGGGAATCAAGGAAGTGAGACAGGGATCTAAGATGGAGAGTTTGTGAAGCTTATATTTGCCTCTGAATGAGAATGCACAACATCATGTGATCTCTTGATTACCATAGCGATGAAAAGCTTCAAAGGGAAGCACATTCTTCTTCTGGGGTTGAGATTTGAGTTATAGGTTGTGAGCTGTGGTCATAACTGTCTCGGCTGGGCCTGTTTTGCCTAGCAGCAGGAATATGGGACACTACACTATTGATTATAAGGAAGTGATGAGGGTCAACTCAAAGTTTACGTCCTGATAGGTTGAAAAAAATGCATGGTTTTGACAGAGCTCATTATGTCTTTGAGGTTGTTTGGCCAATTAAAAAAGGACAGTCAATAAAGAATAGACCTGGAGGAAGAACATTCAATAATAAATTGCATATTTGTGATGTGATGAGGATTATGCTGCTTTAAGCTATCTCGTAATTAGTTCCCAGGAAGTGTCATTTCGCTTCCATATCCAGAAAACAAAGTTCATATTTGGTTCCTAACCAGAATGAAATCAAGGTGAGCAGGGTCATCTGAAATTTGCTGACAGCCCATTTCTTGAGGGGTCAAGGTAATCCACTAAGTGGTGTGGACAGACTTTTATAGCAATCCTCACTCCCCTTTGGTTGTCGTGTATGCAGGGAAGAAACTGTGGGACTGAGTCTTTAGTGAACTCATAGATGAAAATCTGGATTTGGATTCTGACACCATCTTTTTTGTTGTTGTTGTTTTTTTGTGGAGAATTATGCCCAACACTGCAGGACGGTAGCAATAGGGAAGAGATGTCCCTTGAATATGCTTACAGGTATAAAAAGGATGCAAGACATGAGAGCGGCGTTGGAAATGAAAATAAAGTCACTCTCTGACAAAGTAGCAGCAGCACGCAGCCCAGATATCGAGATAACAAGGACACATGAGTGGATGATGTATTTATGTGGACAAATCCCCTGCAAATATGTTGCATCCATTACTCTGGCACAATGCTGAATATGGATGCATGCTGCACACTCTTTTTTGTGTGTGTGCAAGTGCGTGCGTGCGTGCGTGTGTGTGTGTGTGTGTGTGTGTGTGTGTGTGTGTGTGTGTGTGTGTGTGTGTGTGTGTGTGTGTGTGTGTGTGTGTGTGTGTGTGTGTGTGTGTGTGTGTGTGTGTGTGTGTGTGTGTGAGAGAGAGAGAGAGAGAGAGAGAGAGAGAGAGAGGATAGAGAGAGAGAGAGAGAGAGAGAGAGAGAGAGAGAGAGAGAGAGAGAGAGAGAGAGAGAGAGAGAGAGAGAGAGAGAGAGAGAGAGAGAGAGAGAGAGAGAGAGAGAGAGAGAGAGAGACGATTCACCATCGAGTTGTTTATGTAGTTTTCCTTCTAATTCCGTGATCAACACAATGTTTTCAGATGAAAAAAGTACCCACACAGAGAGAGATGGAGAGCTAGAGAGATGGAGAGAGAGAGGGAGAGAGAGAGAGAGAGAGAGAGAGAGAGAGAGAGAGAGAGAGAGAGAGAGAGAGAGAGAGAGAGAGAGAGAGAGAGAGAGAGAGAGAGAGAGAGAGAGAGAGAGAGAGAGAGCAGAGAGAGCAGGCAGAGAGAGAGAGAGAGAGAGAGAGAGAGAGAGAGAGAGAGAGAGAGAGAGAGAGAGAGAGAGAGAGAGAGAGAGAGAGAGAGAGAGAGAGAGAGAGAGAGAGAGAGAGAGAGAGAGAGAGAGAGAGAGAGAGAGAGAGAGAGACGATTCACCATTGAGTTATTTATGTAGTTTTCCTTCTAATTTCGTGATTTCGTGAACAACACAGTGTTTTCAGATGAAAAAATTACCCACACTGCATTGTGTGTCACTTTCTCGGTCAGGGGCGTTCCGAATGTGACATCACTTCGGTCACTGTCATCAACTCGAAAACAAGACTTCATGAATATTCAGCGCGAGTCTTAAAACGTAAAATATCGCTAAATGGGTGGAATCTTTGTAAAATGCGCTCAGTAGACGTCATTTGAAGGGATTTTACAAATTATGTTAAGGAATCATGGTATTATTTCCTTAAACTGATATGCAAATGATTTATATCCTACTGAGTAAAAATAATGTTGTCTCATTTAGGCTATTTCCCTCCCGCTGGGAGGAAATCAAGACCTCCTGTGTTTGTTATTAATTCATTTTTTATTGTTTATTTTTACATAGATGGTATTTGCTCAATGTAAAGCAATTAGTATAGAGCGGTGGTTGTTTTAAGGTGCTCTATAAATATAGTTGATTTGTGTCATATCAATCCAGGACTGGATTTGTCTCTGATCTAATGGTTCCAGGACACTCCCCAAGTCAGATAAATTAACGGACAAAAAGGAAAAACTGTGACATCAGGGTTGTTGTAGATGGGAGCTATCAGCTAGGTTCGCTTTCGGTCAAGGAGAAGGAAGTGTTTGGCCACCAGTCAGTCATTTCACAGGCTCACCAAACGCTCCAGGCCAGAGGTCACAAGTGAAGTTTCTCAGTGTATATGTATGTGCATAAGCGCGCGTGTGTGTGCGTGTGCGTGTGTGTGTGTGTGTGTGTGTGTGCGTGTGTGTGTGTGTGTGTGCGTGTGTTTGCGTGTGTTTGTGTGTGTGTGTGTGTCTTTGCGTGGATGAGGGTGTCTGCGAGTATAAATTTACATTAGGTATAATATGTGTCATGGGATTACACACGAATCTGACATGGGCCTACTTTGAGGTTATCCTCCCTTGATGTCAAGTGAAAGACCACCGCCTCACCCTTAAACAATGGCCCTCTTTTTTTTCATCATGGTTCTCCCTCGCTTGAAATTATAAAATAAGGCCATATTTAAATCTGAGAGATACATAAATGAAGCCATAAAAAGTATATATACGTAAAATAATATTGTAATGATGCTAAAACGCATGCTGCTGTTCTCAATCTCGCTCCATTGTGTTTGTATGAATTCTACCAATTAGTGTAATGTTCTTCTGCTTGACCACTGCTTGTTCTGACTGTTGACACACAGTACTCTGAGCTCGTCAATAGTATAAAGGCAGGCAACGAGCTACGACTATTGTGCAGCCACGTCATTTTATATTGTATGGCCCACAGATGTAAACGTTGTGCACCAACTTCCATGATTCTTATATAAACCAACATTTCTAAACATCGCCTCTCGATACTGCAAGCAATGTTTGTTACTAAGACCATTTCACTAACGTAAACAATAGTCGAACAAACTAATATCCTTGCTGTCTAATTTCCAAACTAGTTAGCCATCCGTTGTTGTGTATATATAATAATATGAGAATAAATATTTGTACGGTTCCAGTCACAATGGCTGCAATGACAATGTGGCCCGCAACCAAAATGATTTTCCACCCTTGGGCCGACTTCAAAACGCAATTTCCCTTTGACTGTTTGTCACCGAAGGGCCCCGCACGGAGTCAATTACATCATTGGGTCAATGCTGCCATCTACTGTTCTTATACACAATATCGTAGTACATACCACAAATGAATGTTACATTGAAATATAACTGCAGTGTTTATGCATTAGAGTTGCACTGCCTTATGATAACGATGATGCGTGTAAGGAACATATTGCAGTAGTTTGGGGTGTGTAGTTCTTTTTATGCATATTAAACAGAATAATAATACTCAATATATTAAAATGTGCGTGTTATGTTCATTTGGAAGAGATGATTGGTGTTTTTTTTATCATTTCCATGTAATTGTCTCTGACGATACCTCTTTGCCAGGTTATCATTTGATGAGTTAATGAGAACCTGTAGAACTTAAATCACCTTAAATGAAGCAGCAATTTCTCCAACTAAAAATTCTAATTATTTGCAATTGAAGTAAGGATGGGGAAAATGTAACAGAGGGTGTCAGTTTGTCGCAGAGGCTTCGAGTATATTAAATCAATAAGGCAATACCTTACAACTAACTTGGACAATTTATCAAATAAGATGCAGTTGTTAAAAACTGAGCCAATATATATGCTGTGGCTCTCTTATCTGAGGTTCATCATGCCAAAATCAGTGCAATCCCCAAAGCATAAAGAAGAAAATCAATAGACTTTGAAATGATAAAAAAAAAACAGCACCAAGACCCACCTAATGGTGGGTCTTGGTGCTCTCTCTCATAGTGGAAGAAGCTAAGCCGCCCATTCCACTACAGTGAGACCTCAGTTTACGAACTTAATTGGTTCCCAGACAGAGTGTGTAAGGCGAAAAGTGTGTATCTAAAAAAAAAGTCCCATAGGAAACCATTAAGATGGGAATAATCCGTTCCCGGGTTTCCATAAAATATACTTTTCAACTAAATAAGCCTTAAAACTACACGCAACATACCTTATTCTATGTATAATAAGTGTGCTATTGTATTGTAATGAAAGAAATACACTGCATTGTATCATAAAGTCACTTTATTTACATTTGTGATGGTCATTTATGGCTTGATGGAATGGCGTTGGAGGTCGAAGGTCAAAGGGAATTGCTGTTTGGAAAGAGAGGCGCATTACATGAGGACTGTAATTAAAGAAATTAACTCTGCTGTAAAATAACGTTTTATTTACCTTTTTGATGGTCGTTGATGGCTTATGGAAGGAGAGTCACCTTCCATAAGGACTGTTGGTAACTTAACCTTTGGTGCTGTTCGGTCGTGTGCTTCCGCCGAAGATCATTCCGCCAGCCGTGGTGGGTGTATATTATGAAAATAGTGCTTATTATAAGGTTTAATTTTCATAAATTTGACGTTTGTAAGACGAAAACTTTGTAAGTTAAGGTGTTTGTAAGTTGAGATCTCACTGTATCTTGACCACCACTATCAGCGATGCCAGGGGCACTAATTGGTTCCAGGTACGTCAGCTTCTGTATTTAAAAGGCCAAAGGAAGGGATGGAAGACTTATCAGTGCGCTACAGCCAAGCTGCCAAAATAATTGGAAATTATAAATTGAGCAGGAATAGTAGGCACGTGAAATGTGGCAGGGTTTATTTGTAGGTTGTTGTTGTTGTTGTTTTTTTTTTTTTTTTTTTTTTGGGGGGGGGGGGGGTATAATTAAAACACCAGTCTGTGGGAGGTTCAATATAGCACAATTCAAAAGGAGACAATTAAATAGAAGAGTGACAATTAATACAATCGAGGTATCCTTGAGAAATGAGCAGACCCACTAACTAAGCTCAGGAAGTGCAAGGCTGGTTTACGTCGTATTTTATTAAAAACACACATTTTTGCCTATTTATTTAAATGTGTTATTTTGTAAATACTCATAATGTCCAATTCAATCATTCACCCAACACACTGACGTATAGACACTCAAAAAACACTTGCAATACATTTTTAATGCGGCATTTCTGTCAAGGATGTCATTCATCACCCCAAACGAAAGGTGGCAGTAGAGAAAACATAACAATAAATAGAGGCTTCTGTTTTTCATAGAGAAAGATCCGACCTAACTCGTCATTAAATATGACGTCACAGGCCGAACTGAGTGTTGTGTTTATTTTTTTTAATCAAAGCTTTTGATAAGCTAGCGCGTGTTAGCATCTCCGGGAAACGAGCTAAACCAGACACGTTATAATGGGGATTGAAGACGAGGTTGACCGTACACTTTTTATCAGGAATTTGGATATCCGAGTGACCGAGGAGCTTTTATTCGAGCTATTCTTACAGGTGATGTTTTCTTGAAATATGCCATTTTTTGCTGCTCGGTTGCGAATGCTAGCTAGTAGCACCACCTTGTCGGTCGAAATATATCTCGAAAGACATTAAATATCCTCGCAGTAAAAAAGGTCGATTTCAACGTTAAAATAAGTGTGCAAACTGGGCAATCGAGAAAAAAACTAATTTAAAGGATCAAAACATGCTAGCGCTGGCTGTTTAGCCACAACGTTAACAGACCTCTTCCAGCAGGCAGGACCTCTCATCAAAACCAAAATTCCACTAGAAGCCAGTGGCAAACCGAAAACGTTTGGTTTTGCCGTGTTCAAACATGAGGAGTCTGTGCCGTATGCCATGAAGCTCCTTGACGGGACGTCCCTGTTTGGTAAAACGATCAATGTGCAATTCCGATCAGGTATGTTACGCTTGTGCAAATATCTTGTGTGAAGTAGGGGTACTTCATTCGTAGAACGTGCATATTATATCCACTCATGGTAACAAACAATTACAATATGCATTGGAGGCATCAACTTTAATTGTCTCCCAGCCACCAACCAAGTAAAACCAATGTGATATAACTAAATGTCACGATTTTTTTCCATATTGTCTCGAACACATCGCTAAGTGGTTTTGCGTGGCCGGTCATGCTTGCAATCATACTGAAAGAAAAAAACTATTACACTTACAAATTACATTTTGTATGTACTCTCTTTTAGGCAGCACTCACAGCAACAACTCTGGGGTGTCCTCAAGTCAGACAAGTACTCCAAATCCCCACAGGTGAAGCAATCCTTTTCATAGTTGAGCTCAAGATGTCAAATCTCTAGTGATGGGAATATGAGTTATCGAAGCAATGAGGCCTTCCACCCAAATGGTTCACTTTTTGGCTACGCATCATCGGGCCTCACTTGCTCTACTGCGCCATCATCTGGATAGTAAATGTCATGACAGAGTGATGAAAGGCAGGGAGTTGCGATGTGAATGTGCGTATGTTACTTGAAAGAATAATAATAATAATAATAATACCAGTGTCTGAAATAACGTCTGCCCGTACACCCGGGGCGTGCAATTTACAGAACGTCTTCGCCTGGGTGTCCGGCAACTTTTCCAAGAAAAAACATTTTTTTCAAATCAAACATTTGCTTTATTCAATGAAGCAAATGTTTGAATGAAGATTTCGAAATCGGAATAAATAAATCTTCGTTCGTTTTGGAAATTTTGGAATTTCGGAAGCCTGCGTTCTGCTTCCGGACTTTCCCGAGCGTTGCAGGAGATGCCAGCGTGACATCGTTTGTTATGATCACGTGATTGGCCGCTAACTTCCGGGAATCCGATAGCGAAGTAAACACAACAGTATTCAGCGAGTGCGATCATTGTTTTGTAAGCTTATGCCTTTCATTTTCGGTTTTCAAGAATGAAAGTTTTTGCATTTTAGTACAATGGTGATATCGTGTGGGGTTGTTTGCTGTACGAACCATTTTGTGAAAGGATCCGGGTTAAAATTTCACCGAATACCGATCGCTGAAGGAAGAAAACAAAGCGGTTAGGTTCGGCAATTTGTATACTCGGCACGGTAGTCAATAAGAAGCCTGCTTCGTGCTTCAGACTTTCCCGAGCGTTATAAGGTCGTGCATTTGCATATCATTTTCCAAAGTAGACGCACAGAGCCTCAGCCCCAGAAGAAAGATTCAAAAGAAGCAAACAAAATGTATGACGCTACAAAACGTAAATGTACACTATCCCGTGACTGTAAAGTGTACTTGAGAGTTATGAAAGACGCTTAGAAATTAAATGCATTATTATTATTATTACTATTACTATTACTATTACTATTATTATTATTATTATTATTATTAAAAGCATTGTGGAAAGAGGAGTTCATGTGGCTTGTAGCAGACGACGCAACACAAACATTGCATTGTGCAAAATGCCGAACAGTGTATAGACAACTGACAAGTGGAGAGAAATCATCAGCAAGGGATATTTACGAAAAATTAAGCAAGGAAGCATTTGTGGTCGGTACATCCTTAATAAAACATCCTTAATACTTTGCCACAATGTTTTTTTTTTGCGATTGGTCGTCGTATTGTGTTTCAAATCCAATCCAAGTTGTGAAAAATGGGGCAGGCAACTTTCGGAGTTGTCTGCCCAGGTGTCCGGTAACTTTTTGTAATGAGTTTCAGACACTGATAATACATTTTAATAATCTCTTTACTTTCGAGTTGTTAAGGACAAAGTTTACATTTCATCTTTTAAAATATCAGCAAGTAGAATACGTTGAAACCAGTGATACACCTTGTTCTCACATTAGTTTACATGATATATTCACGCTGCTTATTGTAATTTGTACCCTTTTAGCAGAGATCTACACAAAATGATTAGACAAGCGATGCTCTCATTCCGTTGTGAGCTGTGCGTCCAATGCAGAATAAATCCGATTCATACCTGTCAACTTATGTTTTCCCCGTATTATATCCACTTTTTTTAGCATTTAAAACAATGTATGCCGTACACGCTGGCGCGAATGGTTTCCGCTGCTCAACCGCTCAAAAAAATCGTATCCCGTGACTGTAAAGTGTCCTTGAGAGTTTTGAAAGGCGCTTACAAATTAAATGTACAGTGATACCTTGATTTACGCACGCTTTAGCTAACAAACTTTTCGCTTTATGAATGTTACATTTGCGAGAATATAATCTTGGCATACAAACTATTTTTTGGGAACCACACGGAGCGCCACAATGAATGATGTGTGATTCGCAAACGAGCCCGTTCTCTTAACAAGGAAAGGGGAGCCGACTTTTTTTGTCCTCTATTCCCAGTCTTCGGTTAAAGCCGCACATGATTGGTCAAGAACGCAGCAGTGAGGTGGGGTTACAGAAACATGGAGCTGCAAATAAAAATAGATAGGCAGACGACAGAGAGTGAGAAAATGGAAAGAAAACATAGTGAAATGGGACTCGTTTCAACTTGATAGTTCAAAGGCAAAGTGTGGACTTCAAGGTTAAAATATCCCATCAATCAGGCTCCCCAAATAACCCACACAAGCCATCTGTACACTTGATGCAAAAAGCTATCAACCCAGCTAAACAAAACCCAATTGATGAGGAACTAGGTAAAATTATCCCTGAGAAAGCATGGCAACTTCACTCGGATATTGTCAAGAGGCAACCTGGAAGTTCATCATCCATTGATGGTTTCAAGGCTAGCCACGGATGGTTCGAGAACTTTAGCGTCGTACAGGGATTCATAGTGTCATTCGTCATTGTGAGGCAGCCAGTTCTGACGATAAAGCTGCCAAAGCTTACAAGTCGAGATGGCCATTCCATCAAGCCATCAACGACCATCACAAAGGTAAATAAAATGACTTTATTATACAGAACAGTTTATTTCTTTAATTACAATACCATAGCACATTTATTATACATAAAGTATATTTTGTGTAGATTTAAGGCTTAGAAAATTAGAAAGAAAATTATGTTTTATGCGGACCTGGGAATGGATTATTCTCATTAATGGTTTCCGATGGGAAATTAACGTTTTGCATAAACACTTTTTCACCTTACACACACTTTCTGGGAACCAATTAAGTTCGTAAGCCAAGCCCTCACTATTATTATTACTACAACTTTTCTACAGGAACAAATGTGAACCGATTTTAAAAAGACGATTTTGGCTCAAATCCAGTTGGTCTCAACTGCTGGTAGACAACGACAATGCTGCCGTCTATTGTCGGATCAATAAAAGTATACCGTGCGAATGCGCAGTGAGCTGTCTGCATTTCCGCTTGTGTTTGTTGTTTTTTATCATTTCAAACAATGTAGGGCATACTATAATTTTTATATGGGAATTGTCATTTAGAAGAGCAGCTATTAGGCAAGGTTGACAGGTATGCCGATTCAAGATGTGAGTTTGGTGCATCAGTGATGACGTAGAAATACGTCTCGCGAGGTATCAGGCGGAGCCACGTGCACATGCCCTGGAGCCTTGGCACAGTGGACACATCACTACTAAACGCCCTTTTGTGCGATTCAGGACTGGGAAAATAATCGAAATATGTTTATTTTCCAGGGTACCGCCCCAATTCACGTCGCCTCCGTACACTCCGCCGTCTTCTATGCAAAGGTCTTTTTCTTCCCCTGACAGTCTGCAAAAGCATGCCATGGTAAGTCCTCTGAATTTCAAGACAGGATCAAGAAGATGAATTGCAGCCTGAATTTTGATGGGGCACCCTTCAAAACCAAATGTTAATTTGTCTTCTCCATTCCAAGATGAACATGTGTCAGCAACAGATGCATCAGCTTCCGCAATTAGCCAACACTGTTTCCAAGGAGCAGAGGGGTCCGTCTGCAGGGGGCGCAGGCAGCTTCAGACATAATCAGCAGCAGCAACACAACAGCAACTATCAACAGCCGAATGCCTGGGGCGGCAGCGGCCGTCACTACAACGGCCAAGGTGGCAACAGGCACCACGACGACAGGAGCTTCAACCGTGGTTACCATGATAGTGGTTGGAGACGATATTGATGTAAGGGAAAAAGAGACTATTTTGTTGACAATGTCTTTATGCTCAGGTTATTTTGTATATCAAAAATGATTTGTATCTTAATAGTTTTTTGGTTTACATTTTTAATAATTTTAAATTTGTATCTAATGTCACAAATACACCATAGATCACATTTGGCCAATGTTTAGACGGGAAGGAACATGACTTATTTTTGGTATGATAAAACAATATAAAAAACACGGTGCTCAGAATAATTGTATAATGTTCAGGTATTTTGAAAAAAAAAATCCACCAGCACCACCTTTGCAATGTTGAGCTCACCAAAAATGTTCCTTTTTTTTAACTTTCATTTTCTTGAGGAAAATGAGTGATGTTTTAAAGCAATCGTGATTATAAACATTGTTTGGCTGAACATTTGCATCCTCTTTCATTCCAGCACAAACATGTTCGCTGTGGTGCTGCATGCACCTGGTGGCCTTATCTTCTTCTTTTCCTTTCGGCTTTTCCCTTCAGGGGTCGCCACAGCGAATCAATGTCCTCCATCTATCCCGGTTTTGTGCATCCTCTTCTCTCACGCCAGCTACCTTCATGTCCTCTTTCACAACATCTATAAACCTCCTCTTCGGTCTTCCTCTCGGTCTCTTGCCTGGAAGTTCAAGGCTCAGCATCCTTTTCCCAATATAGTCACTCTCTCTTCTCTGGACATGTCCAAACCATCTCAGTCTGTCCTCTCTGACTTTCTCTCCAAAGCCTCTTATACAGGGGTGTCAAAGTCATTTTTTGCCACGGTCCACATTGTAGTTATGGTTTCCTCTCGAGGGTCGTTATGAATTTGGGGAACCCATTAGAATGTTTAAATCCCTTCAAATATTACATATAGAGCACACAGCAAATTAATGAATAATTTGTTTTCAAATCTGAAGTCAAGAATAATGACTTATTGTGGTTGACGTCCAAAAATATGAAATTTTGGCTCAGATTTTAGCAATCATCATGGAATTTAACAAGTTTGATTTGCTTTCGCGGGCCGAAAAAAATGATGTGGCGGGCTGGATTTGGTCCGCGGGCCTTGACTTTGACACCCGTGCTCTAATATGAGTTGTCCCTCTAATGTAATTCCTAATGTAATTCCTGATCCTATCCAACCTGGTCACTCCCAAAGAAAACCTCAACATCTTCAGCTCTGCTACCTCCAGCTCTGCTTCCTGTGCTTTCTTCAGTGGCACTGTCTCCAGTCCAAACATCATGGCTGGTCTCGCAACTGTTTTATACACCTTTCATCCTAGCTGAATACCTTCTATCACACATCACCTGGTGGCCTTATATGCACCTATAAATGACCAAACTAATATGCTTACGCTGTGGGTTAGGAAGTAATCTACAGGTATATTCTTTCAATGAAGCCAATTACCGCAGTAAATGTATCCCAGCCACATGATCAGCCCCTCCATGCGACCTTTCTATTTAGGATATTTTCAGGGCTGGACGTGGATTTGTCACCCACTCTGTTCACACGGATACGTGCAATTACGTTTGGGTGTTTCTTGTTACCCCAACATGGATGAAGACCAGCTATTCTGGGACAATCTTCCTAGAATAGGAACCACTTTGATCTGACACATCTCATGTTGCTGTCTCTCTTTTCGCATCCCTGCCCAGGTGTCCCTTCAACAAAGTGATGATCACATCCCATAACAACCGACGATGAGGTCATAAGCTCGCCTTTCCGAAAGTGCTTAAAGCTGCCCGATTGCATGTTGCGACAATTTAAGTGTCAACCTCGTGCAGCGCTAAAGGTGTATTTACACCCTTCTGTGTGCTCCAATCAATTCGATCCTTTGCAGGGTGTCAGGAGGAAAGCCTTCATTGTTATTATATTATGACACATGTGGTGGTCTTACAAGTTTAATTGCTTGATCCTGCTGGCGTCTCCTGCTCTAAAGTAGCCAGATTAAGCAGCCTGCTGGCTACTGAACCGACTTCAACTCCAACACAGCCCCATGTTATGATGGATGTACTTCTAGTAGCTGATAGCCAAATGCAATGAAACGACTATTTACAGGTCATAAAATCATGTACACTTAAACAAAGAGGTTCATTTATAGGAGTGTTATTTTTTATAGTGTTTTGCATCATTACCTAGTGCAGGTGTACCTAAATAAACATTGCCTGTTGCATTTCAAATATGTACTGCATATTTGCTGGCCGCATCATTGGGTGCACATACACGAATCTAATAAAATCCAAGACGCACTATAGAAATTGTAATCAGTTGTCAGCATCTGATGCCAATTTGACATTATGAATCAAATCAATTGCCGTCATTGTGATGTTGGGTTGACATCAATAGCCACTGGGATGATACTGTCACAAGAAAGAAAATGTTTCTATTTAATTTGCTCCATTATTTATTGAATGTTTATTTTTGTGGGTGGTTTGTACAAGGGTCCCTAATGAAGAGACCACCAAGTCAATAGTTGGACTGCAGTGCGCACGGGTGCAACCGTTTTCTGTGTCGAGTCACTACAATTTAATGTCATGACCATTGCATGTCAAGTCATCGTGAAAACACCACATATTTATTATTCTCAACAAAACTATACGATTGAAAACACCGTTGTTTTAATACGTAGGTTATTGTGTTGAATAATCAATTGTGTGCCTTATTTTCACAAAATAATCCTGTCGTATATTTGTCATGTTGACGCTTTCATCGTAGAAAATCGCAAACCTAGCACAAAATTGCAAAGTAGTAGAGTGTGTATATATATATATATATATATATATATATATAGTTTGCATATATATATATGTATAGATAGCTATATAGATATTTAGTCGGTATAATATATCAAAAACAAAACCGAATATGTCAACTTTGATTTGTTCAATTTTTATCACAATATAAAAAAAAAAATGGTCATGACAGAATAGTTTTTACATTCATCTACCTAAATCAACAAAACGTAAATACACTGAATTGGAAGTTATACAAAAAAGAGACAATTGAAAGGAATGATAATACTGTTCGTTCGAGGCAGTCCACCGTAGGAGGGCGGAAATAGATGGAGGGAGCATGAGAGCGAGATATACGGAGAGAGAAAAAGGGAAAAAAGAGCGAGAGAGAGAGAGAGAGAGCGCGAGAGAGATAGAGCAGTGTCTGTTTATATACAAGTGGATGTTAGTACTTGAGGGTCTCAATCGGCTCATCTCTCAACGAATTTTCTTGCTACACAATGCTAGGAGCAGTCGTAGTGTTATAGCGGAGTGGTCTGACTTGTCTCCCTCCCCGCCCGTGTTTTTCTTACACTTATTTCGAGTTTTCATACTCAGGGAACCAACATGCACTGTCAAGCCGAAGTGAGGCTCTCCTCCCCCGGCCAGTTGAAGTCTTCCAGGCGACGCTACAAGACGTTCATGATCGACGAGATCCTATCCAAAGAGGCTTGTGATTATTTTGAGAAGTTTTCCCTTTACTCCGTGTGCCCGTCGCTCGTCGTCCGACCCAAGCCTCTTCACTCTTGCTCGGGTAAGAAAAAAAAACAAATGCAATGAACTCACCTGAGTAATTCACGGCAAACGAGAAATTGCGGTTCAAGAGCGTCACCATTGTTTCGGCTACTTTTAAATTTGACTATTTTAATATTTCCACAAAATCTGATTAAAACATGAGTGTGTCATTAAACATTGGGCTGATTAAAAATGTCAGAATTCCAATCAAATATGTTGAATCACTGCACATACTACTAATTAATACGTAATTACAATTTGTGTTGTATTCCATCAACTATTTTTAAATTGTATATAATTTATTTGATTGTTAAATACACCCATTCAGGGATGCTATAAATCACACCATGCATACCTTTGAGCATCCCTTGTATTTATAAGGCATCTGATGATTTTTTTGTAAGTTACATTCAACATTTTATTGAGGAATGATAGCTCAGCACTATCACAAATTAAGGATTTCCATGCAAGTTTTAAATCACATTTTACATTCTCACGAAACCTCACTCACAGTTGTGGTCCTCGAGGGCTGCTATCCTGGATGTTTTCTCCATCTCCCTCTTCCAACACACCTGATTCAAATGATCGGGGGAATTTTACATCTTCTGCACAGCTTCCAGATGAACTGATCATTTGAATCAGGTACGTTAGACTGAGGAGATGTGTGGAACTGGAATTGCTCAAAGTGATATTTTACATGAATATGCAATATGCAACTTAACATTGCTGTTCGTGTCAAATCTTATTTTTTTAAAGTGATTGTAACACTCTATCGTCTATTTCAAAATTAGACGGAAATATTGATACATAGAATATACATCAAGAATAACTCAATAACAGGTATAGTCTTAATAGCTTCCAAAGTCTACTGGCGACTTCACTAACCATGAAAGATAATTGCTCCAAAGTCTGAAATAATAACCACTGCAACTCGATGATGCCATAGCTGGTGATGATGGTTGTGGGGCGAGGGCAGATACAAAAATAGGAGTCGTGATCCTCTCATCCCTGTGATATGATGTATGAAGGAGTGCATTATGGCTGGCACCGCACCGCCCCATCGGATAGAGTAACCTGCTCTGGGGCACAGGAATACGGTGCCCACTTATTTGGAGCGGCAGGCGTGTGAGACACTATATTCTTCAACGTCTATTGACTTTAGTGCTTGATATAGACGCTGCAGTGAAAGTTTGCAATTTGAGGATTTGATGGGTGTCATGAACTCTTAATACCAACAGATGTCGCTAAAGAACACGGGTGCCATAAAGAACAACAGGAGCCGATCATCAATTGTTGCTTTTGACTTGCTTGTCTGTTCCATTTCCAGTGCCTCAATCCCTTTTTCACATTAAGGATTAGGGAATGTATATTATGAGTGTGTTTTTAATGGGACATTTGGCGCATGACGTTTAGCCGAAAATCCACTATAGTCTAATCTCATTTGTCAACATGCTGAAAAATCCCATCAAACCAAGAAACGTGTGTTTGTGCATGCGTACGTATGTGTGCATGCTGTTTTTTGTAAAGGCTCAAAGCCTTATAAAATCCAACAAAAGAGTTTTCATCCCGTTTTAAACCCCAAATCTGTGTCGGACAATATAGGATCCCATTAAGCATAATCTTGCCCTATTCGGCTTGATTACCCATGTCAATACTTACAGGCAAGTACGGGCGCGCGAGCACGCCCACACACGCGCGCATTTACACACACGCGCGTACGCACGCACGCACGCACGCACGCACACACACACACATGCTCATATTTTTTCAGTTCAGATTAATTTTGATCAGCAAATCATTTCCATACATTTGACAACGGTAAATAACTCAAAATATTTAGTCATTTGAAAGACAGCGCTTTGTGTTTCAAAGCTGCTTGACAACCATCTGCTTCCCCCGCCCTCCACAAATGCTTTTCGAATTAAACATGATTTCAGTCAGTCACATTTCAATTAACATTTTTTTCCCGAAAACATAAATTAAACATTCAATTTATAAATGTAGGGATGAGAGGATCACATTTCCTATTTTATACTATTGTGAGCATTGTAATAGTTTCCACATAATATTGCAGAAAATATTTTAATTCAAGCAGAAAATTGCACTGGAAAAATATCACAAAATATTAAGCAAATTATGAAATTAATATAAGTATTTTATGTTAGCCTTCTCTGACAATGATTTAATAGAGTCTACAAAATATCAAACATTTAGAGATAAAATGATTTTAAGAAAATACATGTTTTTATTTTATATGCACCCCCTAATATATATATTTCCGTATTGTTTTAGGAGCATTTTCTTTTCAAAGCAAATGAAGATGACAAAGTAAATATTTATTTAATCTCATCAAAAATATTAAAAAAAATACAAACTGTTTGAATAAAAATACATACATATTAATAATAATTTTTAATGGTACATTTAGTCACCGCAGATAAACAATGAAATATACACACCCACCTGTCGGGCGCCACCACCACCATTTTTTCACATATTTTTTTGGGTAAAAGTAAAAACTCACATTTTGAAAATATCTGCATTTTTTGGAATGGCAATATTTTTGTTGGCTCTTGAAATGACTTCCAAAAAATATGAAAACACAACCCACATGATGTAAACTCATGAGCCTTCATGCTCTTTTGGCACCGTGGAACATGCATACACTTGCAGTTGACTGTAATGTTGGAAAACAGTCAAGTTCAAATGTAACTGAGTGCTTTTTGTATGCCTCCCTTCTAGATTCTTGTAAGAACAGTCGGTTAACAAGTATTTGCATGTCCAATGGAGGAAATGTTGTTGATAGTATCGCTAATAAAATGGAAATTGAATGTCTTGATCTATTCTTAGCCGTAACAGTTACCATAAGCATTTTTTACATAGCGACCTTGATTATCAAGAGTATCTGTTGCACCAGTGCTCTTTGCAGTTCCTTAAACAGTTTATTTGTAGCCTATTGACAGGACACCGAGCTTGTCAACAGCGTGTCACATGTGAGCTCGTATGCTGTCAGTGGAAAGTCAGCGGTGACGCTAACATTCTCCTCTTTTGCTCCTTCTTTGCGTGCCTCCCCACTTAAACGTCAAGCTCTTTGCTGACAAAATGTCTTCTCTTTGTAACATCTCCCCTAACCTTGTCCAGTATCAAATCCCCCTCGTACCATTCAACACCCTCGGCAGTATTACGACTCCTATGGTTATAACTTGATATCATAATTGTCAGCGGGGGTGATTCACTGTAAGAAACACATTGTGACACAGTACAAGTGGAAGCTGTGTGTACAATTAAAAAAAAAATCTTGTCGAGGCCTGTTGTTACGGCAACAATCTCAGGTTGTGGGATTAGCCTGACCTCAGCACCTTGACATGATGTCATCATCAAGTGCAGGTCGCGTCTCTTTGTGTTTATGTCGACATCTGTGTCTGTTTGTGTGTACGTGTAGAGAGCAAGCAGGTGTGCTCCTCAAGTATGTGTGCCTGTATGGATAATGTGCGGTGTCATGACAGCTTCCATTATCACGTTTACTTCTTGTAATATACATCCGTGCGGAGTTATACAGTATGCAAGCATCTTTATAGGCCTTACATGACAAGGCATGCTCATTCTTCCTTTAAGTGCCACCATTTACAGTAAAGTCTCGTTATATCGATATCGGATATAGCGATAGTCCCGGTTATATCGATAATATTTTTATGCACGCACGGAGAAAATTACATGCAAACGGGGTCGGATATATCGATAGTCCCGGTTATATCGATATTTTTCGGACTCCCTTGAATATCGATATAACGAGACTTTACTGTATTTATTTATTTATTTATTTATTTATTTATTTATGTGTGTGTGTGTGTGTGTGTGTGTGTGTGTGTGTGTGTGTTGTGTTTGTTTTTGTTAGTTATATAGGTTTACGAGCCGAACAGTTAAACATAAAACGTCAGATTCGATGTCATGTTGCTGGTGCGTTGCTGGATAAGTGAGGGATTTATGATTCATTCACCTGACACAACTGTGTGCATATATGCGTGAATAGCATCCATCTGATTTTGGCCAAGAAACAAACCCAGAACTACTCGACACAATGGCACTGTACTGATTTTGTGTACGTATGCACGTCCACATTTCATCTCATCAAGCTCAGCAATCACAAAGTTTTATTTAGCTTTTTGGACGATTGTCATTGTGTCGGTAGTGAGGTCGTAAAGATGTTTCTGGCAGATACCATGTGACAATGATGTTCATTGACCCGCCACATCCATTCAGATAAACCTCATGCTCGCTCTCTCTCCTTCCCTCCCACTGGCTCCAGACAAGTGTTACTTTTTATTGATTGCGGCGTCTCGCTGCTTTGTGTGCTTTGGGCAAATTTGACAATGTGTGCTCATGTGCGATTACGACCAAGAGTGAGAGATCACAGGACACAGAGAAGGGGGGAGAGAGAGAGAAAGATAGAGAGGGAGAGACAGAGAGAGGTAAAAATCAGTTCATTGCATTAGACAACATTTTTTTTTTTACATCTGCATCAATGTGTTTGTGTACATCACCCGGCATGTAATCCGATCGTGTTTAACATATGCAAAATAATCATTCATGTGATGGGTTGAGGGGAGTCCTGTAAAACACAAGACTGCGTCATAGGGGTCGGCGGCCTTTACAAGAGCAAGGTCAAGAGTAAAACGTTTCCTAGAAAACACAGGGCAATTAATAATTGAGCAATTACACACGGTCGATAACAGAATAAGAGCTTCCTGAAAACTAAGTAACCCTGCTCTCATCTGTTTTTCGAGTATTTATTACATTGTTCTGTGTGTGTGTGTGTGCCTGCGTGTGTGTATGTTGTTTCAGGTTCTTCTTCACTGCGTGCCTACCCACTCCTCTCGGTCATCACACGGGAGCCTCCAAGCCATCCTGGACACCTCCCACACACACCCCCATCCTCGGGTGGAGTGCCTCCCCATCTCCCTCTATTGTCGCCTCAGCACGGCCGAGGCTCTGAACCGTTGCCCAGCCAAACACCCCTCAGCATTAGCAGCGACTCAGAGACAGACCTCGGGACCCCCCGCCTGAAGAAGCCCCGTCGCAGCCGCACCATCTTCACGGAGCTGCAGCTGATGGGCCTGGAGAAGAAGTTCCAAAAGCAGAAGTACCTGTCCACGCCTGACAGGTTGGTGGAGTTCATAATGCAAATAATGCAAATACTGTAATAATAATAATAATAATAATAATAATAATAATAATAATAATACTAATAATAATAATAATAATAATAATAATAATAATAATAATAATAATAAGTCTGTGTAAGCCCTTAGTCATAACGATCCAAATTGAACCTCATCGTTCGTACAATACTCTGCTTAGGCAACATATGATTAGTCATGCTGATGAGGTGATACCAGGGCAAATTGGACAATCAGGCCAGTCGTCAGTTAGGACAATAGAAGCTATCAGTGGAGCCGCAGGGATTAGTCCTCTGCTCCCCCGACCTGAGAGCAGGGACCTATCATAGCAGAGTCCGGCACCGCCATGTCTGGACAGTAGGGATATATATATATATAGGGCCGAAACTACCAGTAAGACTTTATTTTTCTGACGAAGCTTCTTGGATGAGAAGCGAAACGAGGGCTTGCACAGATGTCTGTATACCATTCTTAAACAATATATTTACATACTGTCGACTGAGAATGAAATGGGTTGACAATAACCATTCTGCACTCGAAATGTGAAGAAAAAAAAATCCCGCCTCATTTTCCTGTCAGAGAAACCTTGATTAGTGGTCAAGCAAATGATTGTTTCTTCACAGATGGCACTGCATGCACAGGTGAACACATCTACCTGGTCGCCTGTTATCCTCAGGCATCAGGAAAAAAATAAGCATGCAATATGGGGTAAAATATACTTTAGGTAAATTATCCTTATAGGTAAATAATACCTCAAAGCAGTAATGTAGCTCATTAAGGTCAGGTTGTGGTAATCTATTTTTTTATGAGAAAGCAGCTTATTCAGGCCGAAGAAGAGTACATATCCCACGACCGAGATGACATCTGGTCACCTCGGTTTGTCATTCTCAACCAGCCTTGCAGCAAGGAGAGTATATTACGGGATCAGTTGATCTTGGCCTGCGCTGGTATCCTTACCCAAGCTAATTAAACACCACGCAAGGCGAACTGTTTGCATTGTATCACTGCAGTCTCATGGCTCTGGGTTATACTTGAAATTGCCATGAAAATGACATTGCCCTTCACCGTATTAGAGTACAATTGATCAGACTACGCCGTCAGGTATGGGGGGAGCAGAGGACTAATCCCTGCGGCTCCACTGATAGCTTCTATTGTCCTGACTAACGACTGGCCTGATCGCCCAATTTGCACTGGTATCACCACATCATCATGACTAATCCTATGTTGCCGAAGCAGTCTATTGTGCGAACGATCCAAATTGAACCTCACCCCACCATTACTGTTAAGGGACCTGAGAGCAGGGACTTATCATAGCAGAGTCCGGCACCGCCATGTCTGGACAGTAGGTATATATATATATATATATATATATATATATATATATATATATATATATATATATATATATATATATATACTGAGAGCAGGCTTATTACGACTTATCATAGCAGAGTCCGGCACCGCCATGTTTTTGTTGTTTACATCGATATATCCGTCGCGCCATTGGTCAACTTGGTCACGTGTCTTGTTACGTGAGCAGCTCTCCCGAGCAGACGCCATTTTCAGACGGCAGTTCGTGTGTATCAGACGGCTGCTCGTGTGTCTTCAACAATGGACTGTTTTGGATGCCATCAGAGCAATTTCCAAAGCGTGGAGCACGGTGTCCGAAAACACCATCAAGAACTGCTTCCGTCACTGCAAATTTGAAAATCCAGGGTGCAGTGAGGAAACATCTGCAGCTAACGAAGAGGATGACGACAACATTCCTCTTGCAGTGTTGGCTGAAAAGCTAAAAGTCGCCGACATTGCATCGTATGTCGCAGTCGACAAAGACATTGCGACATTCCCAAGCTCATCAGATGCGGATATCGCAGCGGAGGTCAAAGCCAAGTATGCCACAGTAGATTCCCGTGATGATGATGATGCTGATGACGATGAAGAAGAAGCGACTGAATGCACACCTTTTGCAACTTCGACAAAAGCGTTGCAAGGGGTTGCGGACACGCGATCTTTCTTTGAATCCGTAGAAAATGCATCCGGTTTTTTAGAAACGTTAAACAAGATGGAAGTGTTCATATTAAAATATAAAAATGGGAAGCAGAAGAAGATTGATGACTTTTTTTAAATAGCTTACATACATACTCATTGCAGTGTTATGTACATGTACTGTTACATGACTGCAAGCGTTTTTTGCAACAATGTTTGTTGTTTTGTCTGCTGAAGCGTCATGATTTTGAAAATGACTGTACATTCCATACTGTGCATTAAAGGGCAACCAACATCACTTTTTGTGTTTCTTGAGTCAGTCAAAAAGCTGTTGTAACGTCACAGCTGCGCGCCGGCATTCTATTCAGCCACTCGAACGTCACGTAAGTTATGTAAACGTTGCAGTTTTGGTTTTTCATCCATGTACAGTATTTAATTGTGTTGCATCCAGATATCTTTATTGTTTGCAACAATCACTGTTTTTCATATGATTGTATATGCCGGCGTTCGTGGCTTCGTGTGAATAGAACTTGACGATTTAGCATTGGTTGGTTGCATTTTTGAAATGAAATAGTCATTAAAAAGTGTAAAGACGTTTTTATTTTATGCACAACTTTATTTTTCACTTCACTACTGTACAAAAAACATGTTAGATATGCAATCCATGAACCCAATGATGAAATTACATGCCATAACAAAGATGCCGCATTTACGCACCCCCCCCACAGGATCGGATATATCGATAGTCCCGGTTATATCGATATTTTTTCGGATTCCCTTGCGTATCGATATAACGAGACTTTACTGTATATATATATATATATATATATATATATATATATATATATATATATATATATATATATATATATATATACTGTGTGTGTGTGTGTGTGTGTGTGTGTGTGTGTGTGTGTGTGTGGTGTGTGTGTTTTTCAAGAGCATTTCCACTGCCATATAAGCATCACTCACGTGTGGCATTTTGATAAACTGAATACCTGGCATCGAATACATTTCCAAAGTACAACGCATACACACAACTTCACAAAGCCGCAAACGCAATTATCAAGCAACAGTTAAACTAACATTTGTCCTGTGGGGAATGTCTCACGTAATGTGTATTACCTCAGGATTCCAGTTCAGACAAGAGTAAAGGGTTCACCCCGGAGCTCTTTTATGGTAAAAGAAAGAAGACATTGAGTGGGGGTGAGGGTTGGGGGGTCGTGTGGATAACAAAGCCACATTCATTAAAAGAAGGGATTGTGGCCAAAGCAAGCAAATGTATTAAAATGAATTACGGCAAATCATTCAAACACATGCTGGTGTGTATATTCGTCACTTAGCTTCAGACAATAAAATTTCTTGCAATCTTTCAACAAATCTGTAGTGCCATCCTGTATATAAGACAGCATTTGGGCCTTGATGTACAGTTGGACAATATTTGGCACATTGTGGGTATGTGTAAAAAACATTTATACATATATGTATTCTTGCCTACATACATGCCTGAAAATTGATTTAGACAAATCTTTTAAGGTACATCAAATCCCTGAATGTAATATTTTATGTTATCTTTTTAACTTGGCAAGAGGTGTTGGAGAAGTCCCCCTCTCTCCTCCAAAATCACATCGCCAACAGCAAAAACCTTTTGTGTACGCATGGCTGGAGCACATTTTGTCTTGACAATAATATTGCATTCCTGTGCTGATATGAAAATTGAATAAGCACATCATAAGAACCGCACGGTATGTTTGACGTGCCGATACAGTATATCAAAAACTTATTTCAATGAATTGTGTACTTATCTTCCTTATTGTGGGTGCAAGCAGTCTTAGCCATGTTGTACTGAATAGCCAGAAACCACCAAAACAATGAAAAAGCAAGACCCGCTTACACATGGAGTTGCTTCATCAAGATTGGGGTGAGGAGAAACTCCACAAGGTTGAAGCTTGGGAGATGAAAGGTCACAATTTAAATTGATAATGTTGTACAGCTTCAATATTATTGGCAGTGATATTGTTTTGCTGAATAGGTCAGAAACAAATTCACTTTAGTTTGACCATTTTCATTGAGGGTCTGATTTTGGGGGCGTTTGCGCCGTTGTGGGAGAGTCCAATTAAAGTTCAATTACCATTCAAATTTCAGGGACCAATCCGCCAGGTTGGTCAGGGAGGTGGCGCAGAAGATCGGTTTGACCAAACGCCCGTTTCAAGGGCAAGACGGTCTCAAAGTGAAACTAGACTCGCCCCGGCACAAAAATGAAGTTACGCACATTTTTACACCAGAGCACATGGGCTCTCTCCCTTTAAACAGACAATGATTTTATGCAATCTCTCTCCAGTCATTAGCTTCAAGGCAGCATCAATAATTAAATTAGGTTACACCCAAGACTAAACGGTTCGTCACGGCCCCAAAGGAAGTAGAAGTAGTTAGTACATAATTACATTCAATTGTTTCTCCAAAACAAAGAACCTTCATTAAGTGAGGTATATCATCTCATATATATATATATATATATATATATATATATATATATATATATATATATATATATATATATATATATATATATATATATATATATATATATATATATATATATATATATATATATATATATATATATATATATTGTACTCAGAGAATGGCTCAGACAATGGGGAATGTCTCAGACAATGGGGAACAGAGGATGAGGTGCTGGAAGAGGGACAATCATGGGAGAAAGAGCCCCTACATGGGATGTACCACCGAACCATAACTGAAGTGGCTGATCTCAAGAAGTCCTATCAGTGGCTTGAGAGTGCTGGCCTAAAGGACAGCACAGAGACACTCATCCTGGCTGCTCAAGAGCAGGCCCTGAACACCAGATCCATAGAGGCACAGATATACCACACCAGGCAAGATCCAAGGTGTAGGTTGTGCAAAGAGGCACCTGAGACAATCCAACACATAACTGCAGGGTCTAAGATGCCAGGTGGCGGGCATAGTCTACCGAAACATCTGTGCGGAGTATGGACTCCGTCAAAATGGGAAACACCTCCCAAGGTAGTAGAGAATGACCGAGCAAAGATCCTGTGGGACTTCCAGATAAAGGGGAAAGGAAAGCCGTTGTCGTGGATGTAGCGGTCCCGAGTGATGGAAACATCAGAAAGAAGGAACATGAGCAACTATATATATATATATATATATATATATATATATATATATATATATATATATATATATATATATATATATATATATATATATATATATATATATATATATATACTATATATATATATATATATATATATATATATATATATATATATATATATATATATATATATATATATATATATATATATATATATATATATATATATATATATATATAGTCTTCACTTGGATGCAGTAGACACAAATGTTCGGATTTCCTGCTTCCCAGAGACTTTGAGTAGAGTACAAGAGGAAATGTCATTTACAGCTAAGGATTTCTCCTCTTAAATGAAAGGCTATCACATTACATGCCAGACAGTAGCCTTGTTAGTCATGGACCAAGCACATGTGGTGGATGCATTCACAATTTCTCTACACAGCCACTTATTACATTACATATGCCGGTGCAGATGTTGAAAACACTGCAGATGTGAGAAGCGTCTAACTCGCCAGCTTTGATGCCTGATTCAAAGGCAGCGTGTTTTAAAGCAGTTGTGCTATTTGGTGTAGCAATAAAATCAACACATTGGCTTCATGAAGTGTTCTAATGAACTGAAACAATGACTCTTAAAGGACAACCGACGTCTCCGGTCAAGTTGTGTCCATAATTTGCAAAATGGCTTCAAATGACTTCTATTGAGCGTATTTTACAAAGATTCCACAGCATATAGCTATATTTTACGTTTTGAGAGTCGCGCTGAGTGTTCCGGAAGTCTTGTTTTTGAGTTGGTGACGAGTCCTCACCCTACGTCACTGAAGGAAGGCCCCTGACCGAAAAAAGGACTCATTGTAGCAGTCCTTCCATCACGTCAATGCATTTTGCTGTACTTTGGTGTGAAAACGTCATGTAGGACCAAAACAGGCAGAAGAGGGCGACAGAGCTCCATGTAAGGAATTAATCAGCCTGTGGAAACGGGCTGATTAATTCCTTACACGGCTTTGTCGCCATTTTCTACCTTTTTTGGGTGCGACATTTCCCATCCCTGATGCCTCAAAATGACACAGAATAAATTATCGATTGCAAATAATGTATGCTTTCTTCTTCAGCACTATTTGAATCATATTCAAAACTGGATAAGCAACAAGAAAGCATATTCTCTGAATCTGAAGCTATTGTTTTGATTCTTGATCAAGGCAAGACATCTTGCTGTGACACCACAAACATGGGGGCGGGACCTTCTGAAACTGGCCACTTCCGGTTTCAAATTGAAGTACTTTTTAGACACTTTAAGTCATTTTTATTGGTGTTTTGCATTTGAATAAAAATATCATACTGTGTATTTTGGGTATTTTAGATGCTATAAAACGTTTTTCTGATGTCAGGAAACAAAAAAGTGACGTTGGTTGTCCTTTAAGTGAAAGGGCGAGTAACAGTGTGTTTCTTAACAGGGTATTACAATATCTTATATATGTATTTATGTATCCTCTTTGGCATTTGACTCAGCATGATTCAGACTTACTCCCTGGTGCTTTCTACTATCTTTGTGACTGCTTTATTTTTTCTGTATATGACAGTTGTCCATGTTAAGCGCTTTGTTACAAAAAAGAAAGTGAAAGAAGTGTGAAAGAGCGATAGAAATCAATATGTATTTATTTTTTATGTATTTTATGTATTTTATTTATTTATTTATTTATTTATTTATGTTTATTTATGTATTTATTTTATGAATCAAAAGTTGTTATCATTTAATTTTTCTTTCAGGTTAGATTTGGCACAGTCACTCGGACTCACGCAGCTTCAGGTGAAGACATGGTACCAAAACAGGCGGATGAAGTGGAAGAAAATGGTGAGTGATATATATACAGTAAAGTCTCATTATATCGATATCGGTTATATCGATAGTACTGCTTATTACGATACTACCGTAAAGTCTCGTTATATCGATATCAGATATATCGATAGTCCCGGTTATATCGATACTATTTCTATGCACGCACGGAGAAAATTACATACAAACAGGGTCGGATATATCGATAGTCCCGGTGATATCGATATTTTTTCGGACTCCCTTGAATATCGATATAACGAGACTTTACTGTATTTCTATGAACGCAAGGAGAAAATTACATGCGCGCAGGGTCGGATATATCGATAGTCCCGTTTATATCGATATTTTTTCGGACTCCCGAGAATATCGATATAATGAGACTTTACTGTATATATATATATATATATATATATATATATATATATATATATATATATATATATATATATATATATATATATAGGATTGGATTGGATATGCCTTTATTAGTCTCACAGTGTACAGTATATATATATATATATATATATATATATATATATATATATATATATATATATATATATATATATATATATATATATATATATATATATATATATATGTGTGTGTGTGTGTGTGTGTGTGTGTGTGTGTGTGTGAACTATGCTACTCTTATTTAAGTTGAATTTCAATCTAATTTTCCCGTTGGAAATGATGAAAATAAAACAGTGACTATGGAGAAACAGTTTTTAGTGGTTTAAAACAGATTCTTTACTTACAGACAGTGTAGGTGTTCAAATACCTGACATGTTTTGGCGACTACTTCCGCCTTCGTCAGAGTGTCCAAAACAGGCGGATGACGAAGGCACTCTGACGAAGGCGGTATTAGTCGCCGAAACATGTCAGGTATTTGAACACCTACACTGTCTGCAAGTAAAGAATCTGCTTTAAATTAGATATCAAGTAGACAGGATGAACTTAGTACAACGAGTTTTTAGTGGTCCTTTTGATTTGAAAGCAACATTTTACGAGTTGTAATTGTCATACTCGTCGAGGAAATAATTAACCGGCTTAGTCATGAAACAATCTTTATCGTTCAGTGTCCACCAATTGAACAATTAACCCATCCCAGTTCAATTTGAGATCCAGTGATCACTGTCACATTTGTTTCACGTGGCATGCAAAATGGAAAAGACACAATTAGGCAACATGCACTTCACAACATTATTACAAAACAGACGTACTTGCGTGGCCACACGGTCAAAGTACGTGATAAGTGAGTGACAATAAGAATAAAAAAGCGGCAAACTTATTGCCAAGGAAGATCGGCTCGACAAATGACCTTGTTGAGTCCAGTAAAGGTGTATACAGCAGTTAACGTCATCTCTCCAGCAACATGTAGCATTCACAGTCTTTCCCTTCCGGGACCTTTCATGACAAGCACAATCCGCATAGATGACATCTGTATTTGTAGGTACTCAAAGGCGGTCAGGAGGCGCCAACCAAGCCGAAAGGCAGACCTAAGAAGAACTCCATTCCCACCACTGAGGAAATAGAAGCTGAAGAACGGCGACTGAAGCAAGAAAAAGAGGAGCAGCTGAGAAACACAGAGACAAACTCCACATTGGCTTATGGAGAAGAATCAGCGCCTGCATCCAATCCCGGAAGTCCTGTGCCCACCGCCACCCCACAATGTCCAAATACGAGCGTGACAGAGGGCGACGATCGAGCGATCCCTCTCCTCATGCCCCCAGAGACACATGCGGAGAGTTAAGTCACAAGAACACAACCAAAGACAGATCCCCCACGTTCCCCGCCTCAAAGCCTGCAAACAAATTGTGCCTTGAGATCACTGAAGCCATATCGGAGAGTTGTGCTATCAAAACACCCACACTCACTTTCGGGCGTTGAAAACACACACTGAATACACACAAAAGATGAATCGTGGCCCGATCTCAAGTAGTATCAAATGAATAGTCACAATTTATTGCAGAATGAAATGATTTACGTTACGTGTATTGATGCACCCGTCGAGTTGACTCACGCGACGCATGTGCTGTGTCAAAAACGTTACCATTTTCCTTCCTGCGCTTTAAGGATGTTGCGTTATTTTACCGCCATAGAATCCTCAATGCTCCAGTGCCTTGTCGGTTTCAGAGGGAAGCAAACCTATTTAAAAGTAGATTTCAAACCAGTCATTTAAACTCTTCTCGGGAAAAGATATTAGCGTAGCTATTTGGTCAACAACGTTAGACCTGCAAATACTGTAGAAATGTGTAAATTATAAGATATACGGTTCTTTTGATATCTCTATGTGTACACAACTGTATTTTTAACTGCTGTTTGAAATGTGGATGATTAAAATAGTTTGTACGTCTCGTGTTGCCGCCCGCCGTCCAGGATCTTTGACTTCTCTTGCTGTGCCAGGACGGCTCCTCTTTCTTCCTCAAAAGCTATTAGGAACTTTTAAGCTGTCAGAGATTCTCCAAAGAAATAAATCACAGTCTCATTGCCAAAGATAAACATCAACATTTAAAGTGTCAAGCGTTTTCAGACTGCGGGCTTTTGCTGTCTTGAACTGCCTGTGACTGACTTTTTTTCTGTCTTGCAAGCATTTTTGTAGCTCGATCAAGAATCCGACACAGGTATTTGCAATTGATTCATATGAAAGATGCAGTATTTTTCTGATGTAAATAATGCTTGTTTGCTGAACTATTTACTTTCCTTTAAAGTTTGTGTCTTTATATATTTAAATGCGCGTGATGGATACCAAATAAACTTCCCGTGGTGTTATTATGGAGTTTTCGTCAAGAGAATTCCGTTTTTACATTCAAGTGTTTTCATGAAATTCTATTAAAGCAACACAAATGATTGTTTTATTTCAGGGGGGAAGATGTGGGCTGGACCCTAATTTAAGTAGAAGTTATAATAAAGCCAAAAAACAGTTGAACATGTCCAGGACACCTCACCAGGCAGACATCCTATACATATGCCCGAGACCCTCCTCATCTGGCTCCTCTCACTGACTCTGAGCCCATCCCGGATGACCGAGCAGAACTGGGCCTGGCCCTAAAATGAAAGTAAAAATCACAATGAATCCAAAAAATTACTGCCGGTTGGACATGTCCAGAGCACCTCACCAGACAGGTGTCCTAAACAGATGCCCGAGCCACCTCATCTGACTTCTCTCATTGACTCTGAGCCCCTCACGGATAACCGAGCTTCTCACCTTATCTCTAAGGGAGAGCCCGGAAACTTTGCATTTGACTGCTCGTATGCGGAATCTCGGTGTTCTACAGTAGGCGGGGTAAGCAACAAGGTGTATCAATATAAAGCTTTTGAAAAACCATTGTGCTCGCCATAAACTCAAGTCCCCATTTAAGTCCTCTATGAGTTGACATTTTATCATTTTTGTCTGGGACAAGCAGAAGGATGGTCGGTAGCGCACCTACAGGCTCCAGTTTAACCCCCGTGCAGAGCAAAGAATGCTGTAAAGTGTATTTTTAGTGCAAAATACCGGACATGGATGACTTGTAAAGCAAACAACGAGGTTGAGCATTTAGTGATGTGTGCCGCGCTTTAATTCCTTGCTCAAACACTTAACGTGTGTCCTATGCTCGTGTATTTACAAGGGAGGCACTCAACACAAATCGGACATATAATTGAACATTTTATGATGTATCCAAAGATATGAAATTCGATGTAAAACTCAATTCCATTGCAGACCGCGGTACCCACTGCCCCCTCCTCCATCTCCGTGACAACTGTCGACGAGAAATGCAAACATTTCTCCCTCGGATTTCCTAAAGGCAAAGGTCTTGACTGGAAGGTTTTCAAGGTTGTGCACTTTGCAGGTCTATGCAAGAGGCCCTCGAGGCTAATTGTCGTACGCCGAACTAAGAATGACTTCCTGAATGAGGCCCCGCAGTGTTACACTGGCGGCCTAATATGAGAACCTGTTATTTTCTCACCGGTCCAAGTTCACCTGTAGGTCACCTGGGGTGGAGTGGTGTCATGCCTGAGCCACGACCCTCCCCAAAATCCACTCAGCCACTAAGGCATCCGTCGCGCACCTTCAGCTGTCAGCTTAGGGCAGGCAATTAGTCTCAATTTGACACACTAAGTGGGCGTAGCTCGCTGGTACTTGACAGAGGAAGTTGTTTCTAAATGTTGACACTGGAAGCAACAGCAGGTCTTAACTAAGTCAATACAGGTGGATGGTTTCTATGGGGGAAACACAAACCAGCCCATTGTCTTTTGTATTTTTAACAGTGTAGCAGTCATCGGGCATTGGCACTGCCTCGGCTTATGTTTTGCATATGTGAGTGACATTGGCGGTTATGCGTTGCACAACACGTGTCACCATGTTGTCACCATTTTGGCTCCGGCTGCGGATAAAACCATCATCTGCGGCGATGACAGGTTCATCTAAATTACTTTTTGGTGCACTATGAGGGGTGGAGTCTTCTTAATGCCCATCATTATGACTTGCATGTTTTGTCCTTCTACCTCCCATATTTCAAAAACATGCATGTAAAGTCAAATATATATTCTAAATTGTGTGAATCAGTGTGAATGGTTATCAGCAGTCCAAGAAAAAAAAGATTCAATTCTTCTACGCACTTTTACAAATATTAACTAGCTAAACCTTTCTTTCCGCTTTCGGGTCTTGACCCTGAAAAAAAAGTAGTCTTGAATGTCATTTACATGATGTGTCAATTTTTTTAATCTAAACGGTCTTATTATTCAAAATCTACCCTGTAGGCTACATAGCATCATTATCATTATCATCATCACTCTCAATTTAGCAGAATCAACACAGCTGTTTCATGTAGGTGCATGCCTTCTTACCTCCTTTTTCTGAAATGTTTGATGTCCTCTGGGGTATTCACATTTTTTAAAATTAAGAGCGCAATTAAAATGTGATCAAAAATGAAAAAACAAAAACATTCCAGTCAGGATTAGCACTTATTATGGTGTTTATTAGTCAGCATATTTGCCCCAAAGTCTTCTTGGGTAAACTCCGGTTAAATTGATCGTCGCTAAAGCTATGGAAACCGTTGGAACAATTAACATCTAAATATGATTTGATGATTCTATCTTTTTAAGGGAAGTATTTACAAAGTGCTGCCAGAGCGTTGAGTGGTTAGCATCCCGCCTTCACAGTGCAGAGGTCGTGAGTTCGAGTCCCACTCCCTGTGTAGAGTTTGCATGTTGTCCCCGGGACTGCGTGCGTTTTCTTCGGGTCTTCCGGTTTCCTCCCGCATTCCAAAAAACATACATGGCAGGCTGGTTGAACACTCCAAATTGTCCCTAGATGTGAGTGCGGATGGTTGTTTGTCTCTTGGTGCCCTGCGATTGGCTGGCAACCAATTAGAGTGCCTCCGACTACTGCCCGAAGAGGACTGGGATAGGCTACAACACAGGTGTCAAAGTCAGGGCCCGGGGGCCAATCTCGCCCCCCACATCATTTTGTTCGGCCCGTGAAAACAAATCAAACTTTTATGCATCATGCAAATTGCATGATTCTTGCTAAAATCCTAACCCAAATATCATATTATTGGATGTAAACCACTATAACACTCATTATTCCTGACTTCAGATTTCAAAACTAGTTATTCATTAATTTGTTGTGCGCTTTATATGTAATAGGTGGAGGGGATTAAACATTCTAATGGCTTCCCCAAATTCCTCACGGCCCTCGAGAGGAACCATCACTACAATGTGGTCCGTGGCAAAAAAATGAGTTTGACACCCCTAGGCTGCAGTAACCCCCGCCACCCAA